>NC_084823.1:11444121-11587492 GCF_958449725.1 Rosa rugosa
TATTACCTGTGCATGCATTTGGATTTGAACAAAGCCATAGCAAAAATTGGTTACGGGAAAAGGATAGGTCTCTTGTCTAGTTATAGGCTAAAATCAGTAGATTTTTTTTTTTATCTCATCTTGTATATATTTGTATCAGGAGTGGTGTATCCAATTTGTCCATCACTATAATCTAGACCAGTTTATGCTTGAATAAATTGATAGAAACTTGCATTCATTTACTTCATAGCCGTAAAAAAAGACCAATTACACTGTTAAACATTACATGTCACTAACCAAGTAACTGTCAATAGGCAAGTCACAAGTTAATAGCCAAGTCACTGTTAATCACATGTCACTAACTAAGTCACTGACCATGTCACTAACCAAGTAACTGTCAGTTGCCAAATCACTGTTAATCACATGTCATTAACTAAGTAACTGATCATGTCACTAACCAAGTAACTGTCAGTAGCCAAGTCACAAGTTAATAGCCAAGTCACTGTTAATCACATGTCACTAACTAAGTAACTGACCATGTCAATAACTAAGTAACTGTCAGTAGCCAAGTCACAAGTTAATAACCAAGTCACTGTTAATCACACTAACTAAGTAACTGACCATGTCACTAACCAAGTAACTGTCAGTAGCCAAGTCACAAGTTAATAGCCAAGTCATTGTTAATCACATGTCACTAACTAAGTAACTGACCATGTTACTTGTCCAGGGATTGACAGTGACTTGAGGTTAAATGACTTCACTGGCCAATCACATTCAAAAGTCCAAAAATAACAGAAGAAAATCTTCATTTTAACTACATGCAAAGCTTGCCAATCAGGATAGATGCTTTCAAAAAGAAATTAAGGTAAATGAAAACTCATGTTGTACGAGGTTGGCCAAAGAGCATACATATAGATTTAAATGAATCTCCAAGCTAACCGTCTACTTATATAGATATATAAGTATACAGGCTATTGGGTGCTAGCAAGGTAACCAAAAAACAAAACAAAAAAACTGAGAGGCGTAAACAGACGGCATTGGCAGTTGGCCAATAAGAGAATAGTCTTGATTTTGTTGAAGCCGCAACTTCTTTCTTTGAGGCAAGTAGGGAGGGAGATCAATAGTTGGTATGCTCGATACCAATTCGACCAAACATGGACCAACACATCTCACATTTTGGAGCAGATTTGGCTCATCCCATGCTCCCTAAAAAGATGAACTTTTCTTTAATCTTTGACAAAACAATAGTAAATTATATAGTCAACTAACAGCGGATGCATACTTCATATCAGACATGTGTATATAACTATGATCTACTTTACGGAATTACAAAGCTAGAAAGCATATAAAATCGAACACGAACACAATGTATTTTCATATGCTAAGCTAGCAACATAGCAATAATTTTAGGAAGCAGAACGCTGCGAGAGGACTAAAATAATAATGTGATGATGCCGGACACACCACCATGAGCTGTTCATTCATTAATAATCAAGCAGAAAAATTCTACAAAATGTTAACGTATGACATGCATACAATTGCCTTAAAAGTGGTAATTTGAGTCCTCAAAATAGTAATATTAGTCCTCAAAGTGGTAACATGAGTCCTTAAAGTGGTAAATTTTCTTAGTTACCACATGAGTCCTCAAAATAGTAATATTAGTCCTCAAAGTGGTAACATGAGTCTTTAAAGTGGTAAATTTTCTTAGTTTACCATATGAGTCCTCAAAATAGTAATATTAGTCCTCAAAGTGGTAACATGAGTCCTTAAAGTGGTAAAAATAGTTGATGTATGAGAAATGTTAACATACCATAGCTTTACCCAATCAAGCAAAAGAAGATTTAAGGAGCTGAAACATTAATCATCATCTTGATTATCATAGGCATAAGAACACTAATGTACATTATCATCATCATCATCATCCAATCCACACCTCCACCAATACCCACCACCAGCTTCTGATTGCATCAAAGTTGATATTTATATGCATCCATAAACATAAAATCTAAAGGCTATAAACTAATAAGGAATCAACTCAGAAGAGTAATGATAATTATCAAGAATAAAGTCAAAATAGAGCTCTCGAAATCAAACTACCTGTAAAGGAGAATCCCCAGATGCAGGTTTAACGCCTGTTACAGAATACTCCATTATTAAGCCATGCCGACGAACCCCACGGTACCATTTTGGGCCAATTTTTTTTAGTTGGACATCTTAGATGCTTCGAGATGTGGTGAATCTGCCTCGACTTTACGTCCGACGCTGTTATCTTGCAGTGAGGGCACTCGCCACATGCTTCTTCAGCTTCGCCTTCCTCGTCATCGTTGCTCTGCATTCCGGTCAGACCATCGGTGAGTCACCGGCGCCTCTAGAGGTCAGAAAGGAAAATCCAAGCTTGAGTTTGGGTTTTCGGATCCTCGAGACGCTCCAACATTGATCTTAGAGCAGAGTAGGTCCCAACGACGCGTTGTTCTTCGCCATTCACACTCTCGAGAGGGAGGGAGCAGTCTGTGTATGTGTGGAGAAGGAGGAAGAGAGAGAGAGGGAGGGAGCAGTTGATGAGGGTTGAGACGGGCTCGAGGGAGAGAGATAGCTGCCGGTGGAAATTTTTGTAATTTTTGTTATTTTTAGTGTCAGGGTGTTAAGGGGTGACCTTAATTATCATGGGAATATTTGTGTGTTCTGAATTATAATAAGACACTTCAAAATAACCTCTTTTATCATTGGCCCATAAACTTTTGGTCTGATTAAGGTATGGAAATATATATAGGATTTAAAGTCAACTATAGGATATGAACTGTAGACATTACATGATAAAGACTAGGGCTGTGAATGGGTCGTGTCGGGTCAAGGTATATGTCGTGTCAAAAGAGACAAACCCAAACCCAACTCATTTATTAATCGTGTCGAAAATTTAAATCCAAACTCAACTTATTTATTAAACGGGTTACACGTTTCCAACCCGCTTAACCCATTTAATAAATAGGTTGTGTCGTGTTGGACAAAATGACTCATTTAAGGGTTAACACTGCGACCCATTTAACTAAAAACATGCATAAATTGATTAAATTCACTAAAAACTTTATAAGACGAAGAATATAAATAATTATATATAATTCATAAATAATTAAATCCAATAATGATGAAGCAAAATATTTCAAATTGTCCAATCCTAGGATCAAATACTCCCAACGTACAAAATTTCAAGAAAAAGTATAGCATAATCGGGTTATACGGGTTCACTTCGTGTTGGCGGGTTGACCCGCGGCCGACCCGTTTATTAAATGGGTCATGACGGGTTGACCCGCTGCTCGAGTCGTGTTATCGGGTCGTGTCGAAATTGACAGCCTTTATAAAGACTCTTTTATTTGAATGGGCTCTTTCTCCGATAGCTACTGGGCCCAAAAAAGAGGACAGAGGAGGAGGTGGAGAACTTTCTCCTCGTTATCATACCCAACCTAGAGAGTGAAAGAGGATAGAGGAGGAAGAAGGAGGAGAAGGAGGTGGTTTTTTGTTATCGGATACCATAACGTGATGAAGTGGCGCGGCGTAGCCACAATTTTTCTTCTTCTTAGCAAGTCGGGTGTTCGTTGGATAGTTAAGGGGGGATATGAACACTTCTTTTTGAAGGAATGGATGGATTTCAAAACTTTTTAATTAGTGCGGAATAAGTTTAACAATTAAACTACTAACTAAACATAAAATCCATTCCTTTAACCCATGATCTTGGCTTATTGTGATATGTATATAAACATAGCATGCATGGTAAGGAAGAACAAAGAGGGAGTTTATGTTCTACTCACCCTTGGAGCGTGATTTTAATCCGATCCAAGTGAACCACCAAAGTTCCTCTCCTTGATCTCTCCTTGTGTGTGTTTCCTCCACCTTGAAGCACCTTGAATTAAGAACTCCTTCTTATACTCCTTCTTGTGCTTGTAATCTCCTCCTTGATGTAACAAGTAAAGCCACAAAAATATATGGCCTCTAAGGATCTTCACCAAGTGAATCAAGAGATGAAGAAAGATGAAAGAAAAGAAGAAATTATGCAAGTGTTCTTCTTTCCTTTAATTTCTGAAAAATGGACCAAGAGAGAACTCTCTTTCTCTCTCTCTAATCTGAAAATAATAGTGTGGAGACACTAACTTTTCTTTGTCCATGCTTTCCCTTTTATATAATAGGAAATAACTCCAATTACTAAAAGAAAAATATTGACTTTCATAAAGCCAATATTTTGGCTGGTCCATACATGTTATTGGGCACTAAAAATGTGTCTTGGGCTTTCATTTAAATCTCATTTAGTGAAGCCCAAGTCCACACCAAAAAACCCGACAATCGTTTAGGCCCAATAGGTTCGGTTTTACCCGAAAATCCTAATTATGTTCAAATAATAAATCTAATTAATTATTTGCTCATAACCAACTCTTGTTTAATCTTCTTCATATACAATCTCAATGATCCACTTATATGGTGTGCGATCTCTTAGGTTCTAATTAACAAGGCAGTGAAGTTTATAGAAACCATTCTATTTTGTTTACGAATCAAAAACTCCATTTTTGATTCTCCCTTGTTATTAGGATAATAAATGTTTATTAATACTCGGGGACTTCACAAGTCATGAGTGACGTCTTGCAACATATCATGACTACCCTAGTTAATGTAGAATGACAAAGAACCTATTCAATTGGAATTACAATACAATACGGTCCTTCTCTTACACTATGTTCTAAATCACATCATCGGGGTATGGAATTGATATGTCAATCCCCTAATGTGATTTTCATTCTTATGTGATTCTTAGAATGTGATTAAAAACTCCTTTTTTTTAAATCTCATTCAATGCTTTGGCCAAAGACTCATTGAATCACATCTTTGAACATACACCTTATTTACTTAAGGATAGAGATTCCTTGTTGTACACTCACATGTCTCCATGATCGAATTGATTATACCAATGAATGCATCTATTATATCCATTAAGGGACACAATGTTATTGCATCATCAAGAGATAATCCATTCACTCATAAGACAACTATGGTGTCTCAGGTCAAAGGACTAATTTGTATTATTGCAATTTAGAGTTCAAGTTTGACATGTAAGTAAGACTCCATACAAGAACTCTAATGATCGCGTTCAGTATACTCTTTAAGTTAAGAGCACCCACATACTTGTATTAGTGTCTCTACACAAATGACAAGAGACATATCATCCTCCATATTGAGAATACATAGTATGTGCTAGTCTTTCCGGATTATCAATGTCCAAGTGATAATCCTATGACTAGGAACCTTTTAGGATAAGAGTGTGAAAGAGTAAATGTCTCACACATCTAACTCTTTAGATTACTTTCTCTTTAACTCATATTCCTTGGACCTTGTTCAATCAAATATTAAGTATAAGCAATGAACAATAAACTTTCCCTTTTGAATAATAATAATTACAATAATAATTACATCAAAATGATTGTTTTAGGACACAATTCCTTCAATCTCCCACTTGTACTAAACCCAATCAGCCATGAAACGTACACCCATCTTCTCAAGATGTTGTTCTAGCTTTGCTTGTGATAAAGGCTTAGTGAATGGATCTGATATGTTATCAACAGATGCTACTTTGAGAATGTTAACGTCTCCACGATTAACAATCTCCCTTATGATATGGAAACGTCTTTCGATGTGTTTGGATTTTTGATGAGACCTTGGTTCCTTGGCTTGAGCAATTGCCCCATTGTTGTCACAATAAAGTGGAATCGGTGACTCAATGGTAGGAACAACATCAAGTTCAGTGATGAACTTTTTCATCCAAACTGCTTCCTTTGCAGCCTCTGCAGCTGCAATGTATTCTGCCTCAGTAGTGGAATCTGCAGTAACGCTTTGTTTGCAGCTTCTCCAATTTACTGCACCTCCATTCAAGGTGAAGACAAACCCCGATGTGGATTTTCTGTCATTCACATCAGATTGAAAATCTGAGTCTGTGTATGCTTCCACTTGCAACTCTGATTGCAAATCACCACCTCCATAAACGAGGAATAAATCTTTAGTCCTTCTCAAGTACTTAAGGATATTCTTAACAGCATTCCAGTGTTCTAAACCTGGATTGGACTGATATCGACTAGTTATGCTTACGCCATAACTGATATCAGGTCTTGTGCATAGCATCGCATACATGAGGCTACCTATTGCAGATGCATATGGGATCTTGCTCATCTTTTGCACTTCCTCAATCGTTTGTGGGCACATTTTCTTAGAAAGGTGAATGCCATGTCTGACAGGCAGAAAACCCTTCCTAGATTGTTCCATGTGAAATCTATTCAGCACTTTGTCTATGTACAAGGATTGAGATAATCCAATTAATCTTTTTGATCTGTCTCTATAGATCTTTATTCCTAGTACATAGGCAGCTTCTCCAAGATCCTTCATAAGGAAGGTCTTGGACAACCAAACTTTAATTGAAGATAACATTCCTACATCATTCCCAAAGAGTAGGATGTCATCTACATAAAGTACAAGGAACACAACAGCACTCCCACTGACCTTTTTGTAAACACAAGGTTCATCCATGTTTTGTGTGAAACCAAAAAATTTGACTGCATCATCAAAACGGATGTTCCAACTCCTTGAAGCTTGCTTGAGTCCATAGATGGACCTATGAAGCTTACACACTTTATGAATGTCATCTCTAGACGCAAAGCCTTCAGGTTGATCCATATAAAGCTCTTCCTCAAGGTTGCCATTCAGAAAGGCAGTCTTTACGTCCATTTGCCATATCTCATAATCATAGTGAGCAGCTATAGCAAATAATATCCGAATGGATTTAACCATGGCAACAGGAGAGAACGTATCTTCATAGTCAATGCCCTCTCTTTGCTTATAGCCCTTTGCCACCAACCTAGCTTTGTAGGTTTCTATTTTACCATCTGAGCCTATCTTTTTCTTGAAGACCCATTTGTTTCCAATTGGTCTAATACCAGGTGGAGGGTCAACGAGAGTCCAGACTTGATTGGTATACATAGAGTCAATCTCGGATTCCATGGCTTCTTGCCATTTCTTTGAGTCAACGTTTGACATTGCTTCATTATAACTAGAAGGATCATGCAGGTTTTCATTGTCACCAAGGAGATTTAACTCCCCAAGGCTTTCATGACACAAACCATACCTCTTGGGAGGTATCCGGATCCTACTAGATATTCTTGGAGTTTGTGTTATAGTTGGTTCAGGAAGTTGTTCAACGGGAAATGAAGTGTTAGTTTGTGGCTTGTTGGACACTTCCTTGAGTTCTACCATTTGTTCAACATTTCCATCAAGGACATAGTCCCTTTCAAGGAAAGTGGCATTCCTGCTAACAAACACCTTTTGTTCTTCAGGTTGATAGAAATAATATCCTAAACTATCTTTAGGATATCCCACAAATAAACACTTGCTTGATCTAGCTTCAAGCTTGCCTGCTTCTAGTCTTTTGACATAAGCTGGACAACCCCAAATCTTAATATGATTGAGACTTGGTTTCTTCCCATGCCACATCTCATATGATGTAAGAGGGACGGACTTGGAAGGCACTCTATTTAACAAATAAATTGCTGTTTGAAGTGCATATCCCCAAAATGATATAGGTAAATCAGTATAGCTCATCATGGAACGAACCATGTCTAACAAAGTTCCATTTCTCCTTTCAGAGACACCATTGAGTTGTGGTGTTCCAGGAGGAGCTAATGAAGAAACAATGCCTTCTTGTTTGAGATAATCAATAAACTCATTGCTTAAGTATTCGCCTCCTCGATCGGATCTTAGAGCCTTAATACTCTTGTCGGTTTGTTTCTCAACTTCATTTTTAAATTCTTTGAACATTTCAAAGGCTTCAGATTTGTGCTTCATAAGGTATATATATCCAAACCGAGAATAGTCATCGGTAAAAGTTATGAAGTATGAGAATCCACCTTTACTAATAGTGGACATGGGACCACATACATCGGTATGTATTAGGCCTAAGAGTTCTTTAACTCTTGTTCTTTGTCCACCATAATGTGACTTGGTCATTTTTCCTTTTAGACAAGACTCACAAGTAGGCATAGGATCAGATCCTAACGACTCTAAATATCCATTTTTGGATAATTTGTGAATTCTATCTTGGCTAATATGACCAAGCTTAAGGTGCCACATCTTAATGGGGTTAACCGTTTCCCGAGATCTCTTAGATCCCAAAACATTTTCCTTCATACAATTAATACTACCATCTAAAGCTAGATGAAAGAGACCATCAATAATATTAGCATGACATATCATGCGTTCATTAATAGATACAAAACCACTTAGTTTATCAAAAACTACTCTATAACCATCCTTCAAAAGCATGGAGATGGAGATAAGGTTCTTTATACATATAGGAAGATAAAGACAATTATTTAACTCCAATGTATCTCCTGATGGTAACTTCAAAATATAAGTCCCCACGGCTTTGGCGTCAACTCTTGTGCCATTTCCAACACGTAGGGTGATTTCTCCAGCTTTAAGCTTCCTTGCTCCCACTAGGTCCTGCAACGAAGTGCAAACATGGTGAGATGCACCTGAATCAATTATCCAAGTGGAAGTATTATTAACTGTAAGTATTGATTCAATCACATTGATCATACCTGCTGTTGAAGACTGGTTCTTTAAGGATGCAAGATAAGCTTTGCAATTCCTCTTCCAATGCCCATCCTTGTTGCAAAAGAAACAAACACCTTTTGGTTCCTTTTGTTCCTTCTTCTTCTTCTTTTGGACTGCTCCTTTAGGCTTTGCCACTTGTTTCTTCTTCCCTTTGCCCTTGCCTTTGGACTTGGAAGAAGAAGCGACAATGGCCACACTCCCACTCTCTTTCTTGATTTGCTTCTCAGCTGTTACCAGCATATTGAGAAGATCAGAAAGACTATGATCCATTTGTTGCATATTATAGTTCATTATGAACTGAGAAAATGAATCATCTAGGGAGGATAGAAGAAGATCTTGAGCTAGCTCCGCATCAAGTGCAAATCCAAGGTCTTGAATTTGCTCAATAAGGCCTATCATTTTTAGACCATGTTGATGCACAGGAGCACCCCTCACATGCTTTGTCTTAACAAGCTCATTGACAGCTGTGAATCGCACATTTCTATTTCTCTCACCAAACAATTCAGTGAGATGAAGTAATATAGAACTGGCGCTATCCATATTCTCATGTTGCTTCTGAAGTTGTGAGTTCATGGATGCAAGCATAACACATTTAGCTTGCGTGTCATCATCCTTATGCTTTTGATAAGCAACACGTTGCTCATCGGTTGCATCTTGAGCCAATGGAGTGTGAGGAGGTGCATTTTGTAAGACATAAGCGATCTTATCGAATGTCAATACAATTTTCAAATTGCGGAGCCAGTCATTGAAGTTTGGGCCCTCAAGACGATTTTCATTGAGAATTTTGGTGATAGGATGTCCTGACATATTGCAGTCTACATAACATAAAATAAAAGAAGTGAGATTGATTTTAAAAACAAGTGACTCGGGTCTTAAGAATCAAATGGCACCCTCTCACTATTTTAACAAATTCCAAATCCCTCAAGGAATTCGAGAGTATAAATTAAAACTCTTAGTGAGTATGGAAGACTCATTTTCATTAAGCCAACCGCATCATAATAGAACTATAGGTCAACTTAATTTCCATGAGAGGATACTCTTATCCAATCACATCAAATGTGAATATCCATAATTTTGGCCTCTAAAGTAAGTAAGTCTTACCATAATAGGATATTGATAAATTACTCTAGTTAAGCTATACCCATCATCTCATGTAAGTATAGGGATCAAAAATTAAATCTCATCATAATAGAATATTGACCAAGATTTGTCCCTACCTTACAACATCAAATGTTGAATAACCTCTTTTTAATGCTCCTAGCAAGAAATACCCCCGTTCGGAATGATATTCACATGTAAGAACATCTAATAGGAGATTACAATGTTGGAAGGCCACAAAGAAGCATTCATAATGTCTTCTTCGTTTTTCAACTTAATATCACTTTGAGGGAATTTTAAGGTCTCATCTTTAATAATCTCATTAATAACAATCACATTGCATTTGCTTTGATCCTAATGCAATCACATTTTCATTATACTTGATCTATAATAAAATACTCCCACTTAATTGTTTTTCGGAAAAACAATTTGATTTCATCAAAAACATTTTTCAAATGGAATCATGGGAAGTATAAAATTACTTGATCAAGTGCAACGAACATGCAATTATAATAGGTCACATAGGATGATTATGGACTTGTTGTTTGATCCAACATGAGCCAATATGTTGGATCAAGGTCATGTTTGGGTGGTTGATTTTAATTACGCGTAACGATTACGAAAATTAAATAACTAAGCTAAGCTATTACACTTTGCACTTGAACTTATTTCAAGGCTTGATGACTTCAAACTTCTTCTTTGGATCATCATCATGTGCCTCCATCTTCGATTACAAGAGTGGATAAGGGGCATACAAGCTCCCATTTAAATTTAATCAAACTTGAATAAATTAAATAAGCTACTTAGTTACACAACCAAATGAATTAATCAAATTAATTACATAACCCAAATGAATTAACTACTTTAATTACATAACCACATTCATTCAAAATGAATAGTCGGCCAATCTCATGCTCAATTATATTAGGCCATAGTCCATAATCATCCTTTAATTAACCAAGATTAATAAGGTTAATTAAACAAGCATATTTAACTCAATCAAAATAAGTTAACCACTAAATTACTTTAATTTAAGCAAGTAAATTAGTTGAGTGATTTATGAGATGATGTCTTACATCATGCATCATTAACTTTTGGTGAGTAATTTAGGGGATAATGTTTTACATCATGCATCACCAACTTTTGGTGAGTGATTTAGAGATAATGTTTTACATCATGTATCACAAACTTTTTGGTAAGTGATTTTAGAGATAATGTTTTACATCATGCATCACCAACTTTTGGTGAGTGATTTAGAGATAATGTTTTACATCATGCATCACCAACTTTTGGAGAGTTATTTAAAGAAACTAATAATAAAGATGACTAACTCTACCAACTATTTGGTGAGAGAAACATGGAAATGATTTTATGTCATCATTAACTATTAGGTAAATAACAATTCATGAATTTATGGATCAAAAGTGAGAGCAAACACCATGGAAAAATGAGCTAGTTCACAACTAGTTTAGACATATTCCAAAAAGCTGGAAATAAAATTCCAGCTTTATGTTCTTCCATTGAACACTTGTTTACTTCATCTTTGAAGCCAAAACATGCATCCCCTAAAGCATATATCATCTAACATGTTTCTAAGATTAACATTTTAATTAAGAAACATATAGAACCCCTTAATACATATCTCATATGCATTAAAGTTTCATAAAACTTAAACCACTTCTTACATGTAATTTCTAGAAACCTTTTCTTGCTATCATAAAATCTACCTTACATCACATGCTTCATAACTTTTATGATAAAGCAAATTTTATGATCTAAATTACATATTACTCTAAGCTTAAGAAAATCACATCAACAAACATACTTAGCCATGTTTATAACATATCAAAATTAAGCCAATGGCTCTGATACCAATTGAAGGAATGGATGGATTTCAAAACTTTTTAATTAGTGCGGAATAAGTTTAACAATTAAACTACTAACTAAACATAAAATCCATTCCTTTAACCCATGATCTTGGCTTATTGTGATATGTATATAAACATAGCATGCATGGTAAGGAAGAACAAAGAGGGAGTTTATGTTCTACTCACCCTTGGAGCGTGATTTTAATCCGATCCAAGTGAACCACCAAAGTTCCTCTCCTTGATCTCTCCTTGTGTGTGTTTCCTCCACCTTGAAGCACCTTGAATTAAGAACTCCTTCTTATACTCCTTCTTGTGCTTGTAATCTCCTCCTTGATGTAACAAGTAAAGCCACAAAAATATATGGCCTCTAAGGATCTTCACCAAGTGAATCAAGAGATGAAGAAAGATGAAAGAAAAGAAGAAATTATGCAAGTGTTCTTCTTTCCTTTAATTTCTGAAAAATGGACCAAGAGAGAACTCTCTTTCTCTCTCTCTAATCTGAAAATAATAGTGTGGAGACACTAACTTTTCTTTGTCCATGCTTTCCCTTTTATATAATAGGAAATAACTCCAATTACTAAAAGAAAAATATTGACTTTCATAAAGCCAATATTTTGGCTGGTCCATACATGTTATTGGGCACTAAAAATGTGTCTTGGGCTTTCATTTAAATCTCATTTAGTGAAGCCCAAGTCCACACCAAAAAACCCGACAATCGTTTAGGCCCAATAGGTTCGGTTTTACCCGAAAATCCTAATTATGTTCAAATAATAAATCTAATTAATTATTTGCTCATAACCAACTCTTGTTTAATCTTCTTCATATACAATCTCAATGATCCACTTATATGGTGTGCGATCTCTTAGGTTCTAATTAACAAGGCAGTGAAGTTTATAGAAACCATTCTATTTTGTTTACGAATCAAAAACTCCATTTTTGATTCTCCCTTGTTATTAGGATAATAAATGTTTATTAATCCTCGGGGACTTCACAAGTCATGAGTGACGTCTTGCAACATATCATGACTACCCTAGTTAATGTAGAATGACAAAGAACCTATTCAATTGGAATTACAATACAATACGGTCCTTCTCTTACACTATGTTCTAAATCACATCATCGGGGTATGGAATTGATATGTCAATCCCCTAATGTGATTTTCATTCTTATGTGATTCTTAGAATGTGATTAAAAACTCCTTTTTTTTAAATCTCATTCAATGCTTTGGCCAAAGACTCATTGAATCACATCTTTGAACATACACCTTATTTACTTAAGGATAGAGATTCCTTGTTGTACACTCACATGTCTCCATGATCGAATTGATTATACCAATGAATGCATCTATTATATCCATTAAGGGACACAATGTTATTGCATCATCAAGAGATAATCCATTCACTCATAAGACAACTATGGTGTCTCAGGTCAAAGGACTAATTTGTATTATTGCAATTTAGAGTTCAAGTTTGACATGTAAGTAAGACTCCATACAAGAACTCTAATGATCGCGTTCAGTATACTCTTTAAGTTAAGAGCACCCACATACTTGTATTAGTGTCTCTACACAAATGACAAGAGACATATCATCCTCCATATTGAGAATACATAGTATGTGCTAGTCTTTCCGGATTATCAATGTCCAAGTGATAATCCTATGACTAGGAACCTTTTAGGATAAGAGTGTGAAAGAGTAAATGTCTCACACATCTAACTCTTTAGATTACTTTCTCTTTAACTCATATTCCTTGGACCTTGTTCAATCAAATATTAAGTATAAGCAATGAACAATAAACTTGCCCTTTTGAATAATAATAATTACAATAATAATTACATCAAAATGATTGTTTTAGGACACAATTCCTTCACTTTTTTGCTTAATTAATATGGTAAAATACGGCAGATTTATAAGTTTATAGTACTTTCAATGGTTCTCAAGTGTTGCATGCACTCTCAAGACCAAAATTTTTCACATGCTTGTCTAGCATATCAGTTCTATATTTACTAAAGATCCTAATATTGTGGACATTGGACTTGTGGAAAGATGCATATATATGAGTCTATATATGACGCATTTATTTCGTGTGCGTAACTCACTTATTCTTTAGTTGTTATTGATGAACTTTAGTGCACTTTTAGTAGTGATAATTCAAAGCTAAAACAATATTGACAAATGCAATACGTTATATACATATATAAAGTTTTTTTTTTTTTTTTTTTTGACGAAAGGAGGTCAGCCCATTATATAGATTCAGCAAGCAGTACAAAAACGAAACACCCCTAAGGGGTCGACAGAAAGAATCGTTTCTCAGAGTACCCTGAGACTCCTATTCTAAAACAAGAACAGGAACCCACTATACCCCCAGTACACCTACCTTTTAGACAGTTCACGCACGTTAATTCCAAACAAAAATCAGGAATCTCCGAAGCAAGATAAAAAACCCTCAGAGATTATGAAATTTGCGACCTAACAAAATGAAATAATAATTCGAGGTTGTCGTCCTGGATCCCAAATCTTTATAATAAATCCACCGGGATCCCAAATGCGAATCCAGAATAGAAGAAGCCCACATTCTGTAGCCTTAGACAACTCATTAGGGCCCAAGCCCAAGTCAGAAAAGTAGAGCCAAGCCCAAACCCAATTAGGGTTTACCATTGTAGCCAACGCATTAGTGACTCTGGTCGTGCCGCCATCGCCGCACCCACCTGCCACCATGCCTCCGGTCAACCTGCCCCAAGGAACCAGACAACTCCCTACTCCAACACCACCAGATGACAAGTGTGAACCAGTCGATCTAGCCAAACCAACGACCCTGACTTCCATAGCAATAGCCAACCCAGACAGAGAGATGTCGCCTGCATCAACAGCTGGGGGAGACACATAGCCCCCGGAAGAGTAAGCCTCTGGCTGCCCTTCATCTTCCCCACAACTCCGGTAGCCTTGCATCTTCTCCACATGTCGGACCAAGTGAAAGTGCCTTCGTCGCCATCCCTGGAGAAAGGACTCCAACCAAACCCGATCCAAATCCGGCTCAATTGAAACCATGAAAAGTCCTGGGTCTCAGATCCTCCAACCACCAGCAACCACCAGTTCAGTTGGCCGCCGAATGGAACTCAGCCTCAAGCCCTGTTGTGAAACAAATTGAGACGAAGGGAAAGCCCCTGATCTCACCTTCAAGGAGAAAAAAGAAAAAACGGGAAGGACGGCCTGGACCGTACCCGAAAACTGCGACACCAAGGGATGGGCCGGAATTTTTCTCCATCGGAGATGGAGGCAGGTACAGAGACGCCTAGTCATGGCCGGCGCTCCCTCAAACCCTAGCAGAGAGTTTTCTATGTGTTTAGTCTTGTTCCTATACATATATAAAGTTTAGTTGTCATGTGATTAAAAAAGAAAGGGAATCGAGACCGATCACAAAAGGAAGGTTAACTACAAGAAAAAGCTCATATAGAGACGACGCTTGTAGTTCATATTCCAAGTCTAGCCAAACCTACTTTAAAAGAATAAAAAAATAAAAAGGTTCATCAAGCATCATAATTCAAAATGAAGAAACTTCAGCAAAATTACAATGAGTTGCATAGTGTTCGATTCCACTCTTCTGAAAAGCAATTATCTCCTCTCTTTTTTTGATTTTTTTGGAACTTTCAATAAGTATAAACTTCATTGGGCTCAGGACACTTGTCTTAATTGCTCTTAAGTATTGGAATATTCATTGGGGAAATTTCTAATATTAAATGATTTGGGATGTACAAATCTTGAAGGTTTCCCTATTGGTCGCTTTAGTAGTACGCAGCGAATCTATTGGTCGATTCCCTAAACCCTAATAATTAACCGACTCGGCCAATCCAAAACAAAAGCTCAAGAAACGAGCGCCAAACCCTAATCTGTACATAATGTACAGCACAGCGTGCGGGAGAGGAAAAAAGAAGAGAAATTAATAAAAGAAAACCATCAATTGCATGTTTACTGTGGAGTATGGATTATGAACTCCTTCCAAGATTTGAATCCATCAAAATGGAAAAGGCAAACGGTTAGAAATTGTCACCTGAAATATACATCTGGCTCCACTACTAATTTATTAGATCAACGACTAATCATCAATATCGTCTGGCTTTATACTTACAGATTTAAAATTGATTAGATCGACAGTTGTTAAGCGCTTTGAATTAATTTCTATTTTTAGTTGTAGTTGATAAGTGTCCGGCCAGCGTCAGCTATTATTAAATACTTGTTACATTAAGTATGTTTAATACTCTATATATACAAACATATATGTTTTATTTAGTATTAGTCTCGTTTAAGTACTTCTTTTACAGAGACACACACAGAGATAGATCATATATTTATATATATAGAGCTTAATTATTGTGCGCATCTACAAGCCAGTTAAAGTCATCATCCTACAGTTGACACGCTATTAAATAAGTTTTTTTCTATTATTTCATCTCGACTGGTTTTTTTGTTCAGTAGGTAAGAGATCGTGATAGCTCGACTGTCCATTTTATCGTAATGTGAGACATTATCACATGTTTTCATGCGCTCAACGCACTAATAAATAAGTTTTTCTATTAGCTCATCTCGACTTGTTTTTTTATTCAGTAGGTAAGATATCGTGATAACTCGTCTATCCATTTTGTCGTATTGTGAGACATTTAACATGTACATACAAAATTATTTTACTTTTTCACACTACTAACAATCACACTCACATGCTTCATTCCTTTTTTTTTTAAGAGCTTAACTTGTTTAAGAATACACTATAACAAGCCGTGATAACCTTAACGTACAAGCCCTTATCACAAGGTTAAATAATTGAATGTTTTTATGCAATTGAAGTTACACCCAATAATAGAAATGAATAAGTAAAAGCATAACAAATTTAACGAAGATGTGATTTTAGCGAGAGAGTAAAGGTACTGGAAGGATGGAAGGAAAAAGAAATGAGGTAGGAGCCTATGATTCAGATCGATCATATGCATAATGGTTTCTTCTGTGGTAATGAAATGCAACGTGGCTAATATTAATGGGTTCATAGTGCCAAAGTTGCAACTTTGGAACTTGAAATTTCAGGTGAGGGACAAAGTTTGCAGTTGGCAGTAGATCTCCTACTTCGGGTCAGTCGATCAGGTGCTTTGACAACAAATATTATTCGGAGTCAGTGGTATGCACGCCAATTTCCATATATGTGTGTATTACACTTAGAGGAATGCTAACTACTTTCTCCTTTTATCTTTTCCTTCAACTTTTTCCACTCATTAACTGACATGTGTATTTAGACAACACTCATACCTATAATTTTAAATTTTAATGTTTTGAAAACTCAACATGTTTTTTGCCGAATTTACCCCTAATTAAAGCAAAATATTTTTTCATAGTTATCTATACTATTATTAACAGAAGAGGGTTTGTTAGCCAAAAAATTTTTTTTTACTGAAATAGCCCTCAAATATTAAAAAAGTTTAAGAAAGTTTAAATGTGCAAGGATAAAGTTGTAAATTACAAAATAAAAAAGATTAAAAAAGTGAGGGAGGATTCAAAGCACCGACGTGTACTTGCACCAACATGAATGAATGGTTAGATTGCATTAAATACACTTTTTGTTTATTAAAAATAAAGTTGATAATAAATATCAAGGGTTGAGATTATTTTATAAGTGTTGGGTCACTTGCACCGTCGGTGCATAGAATAATTTCCATAAAAAAATATAAAAATAAGCATTATCCATCTGCTCTCCCAAACTATCATCCACTAACTTCAACTGTTCCTCACATTTAACTGCTAAAAATTGGTTTCATTATTTAAAAAAATTTTAGAGAGGAGTTACATAAAATTATCATTGTACCAGTCAAAATTTCTAAAGGAAAAAAAAAAAAACAACAACTTCTTAAGGAAGAACTAGCGGACTGAAATACTGAACTACAAGTCTACAATTTTCTCCAAATAAATTAAACCAGGAATATGCAACTACATCTTCTGGATAAGTAATATCTTATGTAGAACATATGGTTTTGGCAGGTATTGAAAATGTAAATGGGATAATATAAAGGGTTGATAGCGCCAACTTTTGTACCTTGTTTTATTTCTTAATTTTTTTTAGTCAAAAACTTTAATCATCTCAGGTGATCGAGGGACAAAGTTCACAATTGGCAAATGGTTCTTTGGTTTTTTCTTTTTTTTTTTCTCTTCTCTTCTCTTCTGCAGCTTTGTGATCTTATATATCTTCTGGGAGTGTTGGCAGTTCATCATTGTCAAATATGCCTCTAGCAGCAATAGAGTCTAGCTCCTCTAGCTCACTCTTCAAACTACAATTGGTCTGGTGCACAATTGAGGATTTGAGGGAAAACGCTAGCCCAAAACTTTGACCTAATTCACTTCCGCTTGTACGAACTGGACATAAGTCACAGAACACATAAGTCACATAACATTGCTCTCTTTCCCCTCTTCACTAATCTCCGAATCCATACTCACACTGTAATACCTCAAAAATTTGTTATTAATTTCTTAGAAATTCCTTGAATTAATAAAGTGTCCTTTTGTATGAATTCTCGAGTTGTTAGTAAAGTGGAAGAATTTCGGACAATTATTTGCTCGGAATGCTTCGATTCAAGGGTTGACTTTTTATACATTGCGATTTTGTGAAAACTTCCTTCATGAAAGTTGTAGAGTGCGTCGATACAAGTTTGTGGACATGCGGAACGCAAAAATCGACATTCGTATGAAGAAGTTATAGCCATCGGAAAAAAATTTCAATTTTGGATAAATAGAAAATTTTGGAAAAAAAAATATAAGAATACCCTAGTTTCTATTTTGGGAAACCCAATCCATTTTTTCTCTCTCACCGCCGCACCGACCCATATTCGATTTTCCAGCCGTATCTCCGTCGTCCGATCACTAATCCGGCCGCCACCCATTACGTTTGGACCGCCACTTCCTCTTCCATCGATCTGGGGTGGTATTGCAACCCGTCTCGGCCTGTAGGCGGTGCAGCATGGGAGAATCCGACTCAAAGTGCAGTTTCCGATCGCCGGCAATTTCTCCTTCCTCTGGCCACCTTTGGCCGCATTACCAGTCGCGTTTGAAAGCCCAGGAGACGTATACGGTATATCAATCCTTCCAAGTGGCTTGAACCAATTCGTAGGGAGGAGAAAGAATCGATCGAAATCAGAATTTTGGGATTTTCTGATTTCTTGAACTTTCGAGGTAAATTCCGACCAAATGGCTTAGATTCTGGCTTTGTGCTAGTTGTGAAAGTTGTTGTACATATTGAGATGAACATTTTGGCATAGGTTTCATGACCCAATTTAGGGGTTGCCAGCGGCGCGTGGAGCCCAAGCTCAGCCACTGCTGGCAACGCGTCCGACCAGTTTTTGGGGTTATGTTTTCATAGTTGTCTTCTACTCATCGATACGAGCATGTTGATATATTATGAGGTTATGTTGTGATCATTTTGAAGCATGCTAGGTTTACATAGTTTCAGATTTCTCGATTTGCGATCCGTAAGGATCCAACCATTAGATTGTTGTATAATTGTACATACCTCCAATAATATGGAGTATTTGCTACATCACCAAGCATAAGTAAACACCCATTTTGGGACATCCACAAGACATGGCAAGGCCCAACCAAGACATGCATCATGTAGCCCTATGTTCAGGCTACGCGGCGGTATCTGGAAGTCGCAAATCCGCCACCGGGAAGCCACCTTCCCGCCCTTGCCAAGATGCCTCCACAACATGGCTTTCTACATGCTTCTTGAACTAGCTAGAATTATATGGTTGCTTGTCCCACATCGAAGAACATGTAAAGAAAGAGCATTCCTTCATCTATAAAAGGAATGCCTCCTCCCACACATTCATTCATCCCATTACATACTTTGTAATCTTGTTAGGCCGCAAGGCTCGACACACTAGTATAGCTTTCAAGTGGACGTAGTCTCCCGCTCATGCGGAGGCGAACCACTATACATCTTGTGTCACTCTCTCTCTCTCTCTTTCTAAAGCTAACTAGAGTCCCCTCGGATTTCTAACGTTAACATTGGCGCCGTCTGTGGGAAGCCAACACAATGGCTTCGTCACCTACCGTGAGCTAAGTCTGCTTGGCGGAACTCAAAGAAAATTTTCCCTCCTTCTTTGAGCTACTTCAAATTCATTGGTCACCCATTTCTCTTTGGTCATTCATGACTTTTCATTGGTTACCAGTGAGTTCATGTATGAAGTTGTGTTTCTAGGCGGCAACTTTTGCCAAGGCATGATCAAACATCACTCCAGCGGTACAACTACTCAACTAGAGCAGAAATGTGCAGAAATTTGCACTTTGAGGGCCGGTCAACACCAGTCAACGCCGGTCAACGCGTGGTCAACGCCCAAGGAGTGGTCAAAACTTGCAGAAACTGCTCAAAACACCAACATATGGTTGGTCAACGCCCAGCGGGGTTGGTCACACTTGGTCAACGCCCATAGGGTCCGGTCAACGCTGACAGGCTTGGTCAACGCCAGCCACAAAAAAAAAAAAAAAAACGGGTGGCAAAAATTTCTCTGCGCACCCACACATCTTTTCAGGCCACCCTTCTTCTTCTTTGCTGCGTTGTCTCCCTCCTCCGCTGGTCCTCTCTGTTCCGCCGAACCAGCTCCGCCTGCCTCTTCTTCTCAGCACCGCCTCCATCCCTGCTGCAAGTTGCACCTCCGATGGGACGACCTCAATGTCGGAACTCCTCCGCCGAGCTTCGTCAGCGGCAACATTCGAGTCTCCACCGAACTCCCCCGCTGGGAATCACCGGCGGCACACCACCGCCCAACTCACAAGCAAACGCTCCACCGACCACCGCTGAGCTTCACCGCCACGGCCGGAAGGGTTGGGCTGAACTCTTGGGCTCCGTCTCCGCCGAACTGGTACCCCGCCGGCATCCTCCACTGCTTCTCTCCTCCTCCATGCTCCAAGAGCACCGCGGACCACCTCCTCCGCTTGGCTACCACCGAAGCAACCGCCAGCCAGGCTTCGCTGGAGCAGGAATCTCCGCCGGAATTCGGGTCTCCGCCGAGCTCCAGTTCTCTACTGAGCTCCGTGGTCACCGCCAAGAGGCCACTGCCGGCAAAACTTCCGCCAGTAACTCACCTCCGCTGGACAATACTACCGCCGACCACAGTTTATGCCGCTAGCACAACATAGCGTCAACGCCCAACTTCCTCAGCTAGGAACCATCTTCTCCGCTATGCACCACCAACGGCAACGCACGCTCCGGCTTCCGACCATCACTACCCTCTGCGCGCTCGAACGCCCATCTCTATGCCACGCTATGGAAAGCTAAGTCCCTTTCTGGCTTTCTCTATGACTGCCATTTATATATATATGCTCCTCGACCTGCTGTGCATCCGCAGATTCCGTGTCCACCGCACACGTGGTTTGGCACATGCATACTGCATACTGCATCTGCAGATTCAGTTCTTCATTCTATTGCATACTGCATATGTGCACGTGACAACTACAAATTGATGACTTTTGGGAGCATAATAAACTATTGTCATAGGCCAACTGTTGCACGTGGACTAGCCAAGTACAACACATGGTTGGGGGTACTGGCGGTCTCATATGCCTTCTCATTTTACTCAAGTGCTATTATATACTTATCGAAAACAATAATATACTATCTATGCTAGGTGTTGGATTTGCATGCTAGCTCTTCGGGTATATCACATTTGATGCAAGCCTATTGGACGCATGCTCTGCCTTTACTTGGTCATGTACACATATGCATGTTTTGGGCGGCTCACTATGTATACCTTGGCTTCTCTAAAACTTATCAAGCATCAACGAATTGATATATCTATAGCCTCAATTATGCATGTACTTCCCTTAGAAGGTGCATATTTTTACTCCACAATGGATGCAAACCAAATGCTAATCATTTATTTTGATCGGGTAACGCATGCACATTCATTCAACCGGACAACCTCTCATGAGAGTAAGGCCAAAGCGAGCTATTTGCGGTCATCGAGCGATCACATGGAGTGTCATGCTTGGACGACTCCAAACTCGCTCCAAATCGGCATAAGATAAGTCACTATCTTATTTTTTTTACGCTCTTGCATATTGAGCTACCGCCGGAGCCATACATGTCTCTATAACCCTTAAGCATGCCTACAACATGTTCTTAACACCTTTACTACATCGTACATGCTTGCTCTGTGTGTTTTGTCATTTTTTCATGCAGATACACACTTTACGAGTCTACGGTCTACGACCAAACCGCCACGCGGTAAGGCAACGCCTCATAATAGCACTGACCGCTACGCGGCATTGCAGCAAGGGACCAGTTAACACAGCCTACGGCAGCCATTGATCCGGCAGTTAACCCCGACGCTTGGGTACCAAAGCTTGGGATCGCTACCCAACACCCTCTGCTCCATCCAGCTCCCCTTCAACAAACAAATTACCGACCATCCGGAGGTCCGTCATGGCTGGGGAGTCGGGGACTCTCTAGCGGGCCCCGACTCCCCAGCGGGCCTAGCAGGGGCCCACCCCTTGAGCTTCCGCTCATGCCTTCCCGGCATCCCATTGAGCTTCCGCTCATGCCTTCCCGGCAACCCATTGAGCTTCCGCTCATGCCTTCCCGGCAACCCATTGAGCTTCCGCTCATGCCTTCCCGGCATCCAATTGAGCTTCCGCTCATGCCTTCCCGGCATCCCATTGAGCTTCCGCTCATGCCTTCCCGGCAACCCATTGAGCTTCCGCTCATGCCTTCCCGGCATCCCATTGAGCTTCCGCTCATGCCTTCCCGGCAATCCTCGAGCTTCCCGCTCATGCCTTCCCGGCAATCCTCGAGCTTCCCGCTCATGCCTTCCCGGCATTCCCAAGCTTCACATTCATGTCTACTCGACACACCACACGTTAATGGAACATGGAATTTTTCTACCATTTGTCGCCCGCGACAAATCAAATTCTTTTCGCGTTCCATTAATACGAGCGACAACCAAACGCTTACCTTCGCACCGCTCATGCAACTTACATCTCCTTGTGCGCATCACACATTTATCATATGCAATCCATATGCTCACACGACCATGTGTCACGCACCCCATACGTTTATATATGCCAAAACGCATATCGATGCAACTCACATTTGTTACCCAATGCAACGAGCATTTTACATATGCCTGTCTTCTTGTCTTTGTTGTGCAGCTTAACGAGTCCCTTCTTGCTTATGGAGTTCGGGGACTTGTAGGGGCTCCGTACCGCCCGGTTACTTATGCTTGATGACTTCATGATTTGAACTCCCCAACCAAGAAGCTCCTCTTACTTGGGGACTTCGGGGACTTGTATATACCTCCAATAATATGGAGTATTTGCTACATCACCAAGCATAAGTAAACACCCATTTTGGGACATCCACAAGACATGGCAAGGCCCAACCGAGACATGCATCGTGTAGCCCTATGTTCAGGCTACGCGGCGGTATCCGGAAGTCGCAAATCCGCCACCGGGAAGCCACCTTCCCGCCCTTGCCAAGATGCCTCCACAACATGGCTTTCTACATGCTTCTTGAACTAGCTAGAATTATATGGTTGCTTGTCCCACATCGAAGAACATGTAAAGAAAGAGCATTCCTTCATCTATAAAAAGAATGCCTCCTCCCACACATTCATTCATCCCATTACATACTTTGTAATCTTGTTAGGCCGCAAGGCTCGACACACTAGTATAGCTTTCAAGTGGACGTAGTCTCCCGCTCATGCGGAGGCGAACCACTATACATCTTGTGTCACTCTCTCTCTCTCTTTCTAAAGCTAACTAGAGTCCCCTCGGATTTCTAACGTTAACAATAATTTTGATAAATTGATCCTAGAAGTGTTCTGAAGACCTTGGGAGGTCTCGGAGGAAGTTTTGTCTCGATTGACGAAATCTTCAATTTTTTGTTCAATTGCTTGATTTGAACCGTAACCGCTTTCGTTTTAAAATCGCGTGCTAAGTTGAGACCTTATTTTACTTAGGTGATTGACGGAGTGTGTTCTGTACTTTATCTCAGCTGTAAGAGAAGACACAGTGGGATTTAGAGGTGAGTAAATCTCACAAGGTTCATTTATGAACGGAGTTACTTAATTGTGAAATCTTTTTCGGAAATAAATGTTTGTTTAAATTATATGAATTTGATCGTCTACGGTTCATGGGTAAGTAAAAATAAGGTCTTATTATAAAAATAATTTTTTCACGGGTTTTGTATTGCTGAACTATAGTTGCTGTTAGTAGCATTCCTGAGCGGATGACTGAACTATATATATATATATATTGGTGCAGTTGTGAATTGAGGTGGAATTAGTATGTGTTGTGATGTGATTATCTAAGGAAATAAATGAGTTGGGATGGAAATAATTATATTATTTTCTTATTTGAGAGTTTTATGTATCAATTTATGCTGGTGGTTTAAGATGTGAAAACAATATTTTGGATGTTGATTTCTATATTTGTTTTCGGAGATTGGAGTTGGGATTCGAAATCAATATTTTGTTGCAGTCAATTATATGGTTTTGAAGAGCACGTGAGATTGTGTAACATTTTGAGTCTTGAGTGACTTTTTAAATGTTTTGGTCTACGGATCGAGAGTCACAGTAGTGATCGAGGGTGGGTTATCAGAACCATGCCCTTAGCCGGGATATGGTTACGATTCAGTTAGAGCTCTAGTCTGTCTGTCATTGTATGTCATGGGGTAACAAGCATGTTACTTGTGACTCATGAGTGCGTGTTTTTAAAAGAGAGTTTGGGGTGTATTCTTTCTTTTAATTGTTCGAGGAGGGACTTGATTTCATATTTAAATTGTGAGTTACAGTAATATGATTTTGTCACTTTAGTGGCGTATGTTATCCTTAAGAGGTAAGGATGTCGAGTTTGAAAATGAATCATTTTATGTGATCGTTTTAATGAAGTTAAAAGGGTGATTCTGGGCTCCAGCGTGAGTAGTTTGATTTTCTTATTTACTTTCCTTTTTTCATTTGAATTGTGTGATTTTAATATAATCTCCTGAACTAAACTTTATGCAGAAGTTGCTATGATTTGAATTGTGTGATTTTATGTGATCTCCTGAACTATATTTCTATGCAGGGATTACTAATTTTTACCTTGTGTGATTGTAAGTTCGGTAATGTTTTGTGGAGTTAAATGTTGTTGCTTTAATTTACCTCATGAGTTGAGAAATTATAAGCATGCGTTGTTTGAGTCATTTTATTTGAGTTTACTCATACGAGCTTAAAAAGCTTACGGGGTTTGTTGTTGCAACCTGGTGCGCTATTCTATAGTATAGGGGTTTTTCCTGCAGGTCAGGTTAACCTGGGTTGCGGCCACAACTTGTTGTTGCAGCAGTATTACGTTTAGAACCTATTTTTGTTTATTTTATTTACTACTGTTTGTGGTATGCTCCTGGTGAGCGTTCACATTTACTTTGATGCTTTGAAGTTTATGTAAACACGTGATGATGTAATATGTGACTCTAGAGAACGAGTCGGTATTGACATTTGTGAGCTCGGTTGTTTTGTTATTTAGTTTAAATTGAAAAAAATTTCATATTTTTCTGGGCATATGATCAAGTTATCGTGTTTTGGATTTTAAATTTTTTTATCCAAAATTCGGGACGTGACACACACACAATAGATTAAATGATTATCATCGTTAATAGCCACGCTTGGAGCAAGGACAACATTGACACATTGTTAGTCAATACTGGAGAGCTAGCTTTTTATCTTGAGCCATTGGTATAGTAAATTTTCTTCCCATATGAAGGCCTGAACTAGTTGACAGCAAATATTTTTAGGGTTCAAGTATTGCTTCATGAAATAGCACATGGGCCTCAATCTGAGCCTAGTACTTGTACATTTGAAACCTAAGCCGAGTACCTTCTTCTTCAGCTATATATGACAGGCTTTGTTTTTACAGAAAATGGTGATAAATACAAATCATTAGAAACTTACAAAGACAAAAGTTATGGATACGTATCTAATTGGTGAGTCTATATTAGTAGGCTGTACTTTTTGGAAGTTTCCATGTCAATGGAGATCTATACTTGTTTAAAAATTTATACAAGCTAGGTCATATCTTGTTCTTTGTCAATTGAGGAAGGTAACATCGTTACCTAACAAATGCTAATTGCATATTATTGGTTGGCTTGTCCATTCTTTATAACATATGTTTCCTTTAATTGTGATATAACCTTCTATATATATGCAATGATGTTGAAAATCAAAAGATCCTCCAACAAGCTCAACTTCATGTGCAACTTTCTCTGTTTGGAAACTAATTAGAAATTGAATCTAGTACCAATCATTGTCCCTATATGTCCAAGCTATTAATGGAAAACTCCAAATATGACGGTGCCAAAAAAATAGAATATTTAGAATCCCTTGTCATTTCCCAACATAAACACATATAGAGCCTCATCAGTTAACATGATAAAAAGCAAAATATATATATAACATAAAAATTTTAAAAAAATTAAAAATTAATAATAATAATAATAATAATAATAATAATAATAATAATAATAATAATTTTTAAATAATAATAATAATAATAATAATAATAATAATAATAATAATAATAATAATAATAGAAACCACAAATTGATTCAATTGTCTATATATGATCTATATATGACTCACTAAAGTAACTTGAAATAGTCTTTGTGTTATTGGTGTCGATTTCTTTAGTGGATTGCTGATGAAATTTAGTGACTTTTATAGAGTAATAATTAAAGGCTAAAATAGTATCTACTATATAGTATATATAATTACAAAAGTCTAGCTGTCGTGTGATTACTTTAGGCCTAGTTTGTTCGCTGAAAGTAAGCATTGGGAAATGAGACTTGTTCCTTTCTTGCGTTTGAGATGCAAAATGAAATGAAATACTTTCTTGAAGCAAAGGAAAAATGGTTCATTCCATTTATTACTCACAATACATTATTTTATTGCATTAATTACAAACTTTTTAACAACTTTCCGGAAAAATTTTCACATGTTATCAAACATTGGTATGGAAAGTTCTTTGGAAATTTCATTTCCCTTCTTATATATAGGAAAGACAAACGAATTACTTTTTCCGCGAACCAAACGAGGCCTAGGTAGAGGATAACTGGTGAGCTGTAACCTGTTGGTAAGTTATAATTCCAACATTGTAAAGGTCATAGGTTCGATTCTCATCAACATGTGGGCAAAAGATTTTATTTTTTTAAAATAAAAAATTAAAAAAAACTCTAAGGTAGATGATTGGAAAAGGAAACCCAAACTGTAACTTCTTCATAAAACATACTACAAATTATCAATGTCTTTCTTTATTTATTTTGTGAGACTATGGATGCTTGTAGTCGGGACCAGATCCAAATAAGGAATTTTAAAAAAAATAAATAAAGAAAAATCCTATTTAGAACAAAATTACATGATGCTTGTAGGTCATGTATGCTTTTCTTCCTTCCAAACAAATCTAGCCATTTTTTCAAAAAAAAAAAAAAAAAAAATCATCTGCTTAAACCTACCAGCTGCAAGCATCGTAATGCAAAAGAAGAAACTTCAAAAGGTTACGAGTTGTAAAGTGTTCAATTCCACTCTTAGATATTAGATTAAGAACCTAATGAAAGCCATTATTTCCCGTAATGAAGGATGATATATATGAAAGTTACAATAGGATTAACTTCCTGCTAGAGTGCTAGGTCGTCTCTGTGCTTGTATCATCGTCAGGCTGATGACTGACACTTGTCCTACGTATTCTTAAAATACTGGAATATTTTATGGATATACAGAGAGGATTTCGGCTTTCCTATTGGTCGATTCCCTAAGTATATACATATATAATATATACACATATTCCGTCCACGTGAGTCGGCCAATCCAAAAAACAAAAGCTCAAGAAACGAGCACCAAACCCTAAATAGTATGCACCACACCGGTGTGCATGAGATGAAATACAAAAGAAATTAAGAAAAAATAAGTATATAGCAGCAAAAATTAAGGGTTTTGCTTCCACTGATTACAGAATATTTACAGCTCATTCCAACAATATATATATATATATATATATATATGTATCATATTCAAAGCAGAGCTCTAAGTGCGCATTTAGAGTTTAGGGTCACTTTTTGTTCAGTTTTTAGGTACTAATCTATAATCGTTAAGGTATCTAACTCACTTAAACAAATGGACGAACTGAATCTGTCCAACCTGAACCGTACTAGCTTTACGGCAGTTATCAATGCCTTAACGATGATCAATTTGGTTGAAAATTTGCAGAGATGATCTATATATTAGTACCTAAAAACTGAACGGTCGAGATGTGGATATGTGACTGAAAAGTGACCCTAAACTATAAATGCACACTTTAATTAAAAAGCAGAGCTCCGCTCTGGATAAGATGTCTATATATATATATTCTCTATGTGACCACTAGTTTTTAAAGTCAAAACTCACATTTTTAAAAATAAAAGTATTATAAAATTGCACATAGCTTGGTTAGAGGCTCCGGTGCTAGGTGTAAAACATGTGGGAGTTGGCTATAATTCATCATCTTTGTCCATACAGAGTTCATTAGAAGCAATTAACAAAAATGGAACAGTTCTTTCTTGCTTCTATGTCAAACACAAGACAAGGATGTTTCATTCATAAACTATATAAAACATAGAAAATTATTCTTATGTGTAACTTTCAAACTTTAATTATCCCGTAGGACACATTATTTTAACACCATTTTAGGTCCCTTTTTTTTTATCGGTTGCTATGTGTATTATGCCCACTCTCTCTCTCTCTAGTTTTTTTTCCTTCTGTAGCTCCATTGATCTAGTTTCCAATCTCCTGCGATCAGAATCAACTAGATTCACTATTGATGACCGTTGGCTCCTGAAAAACACTACAGCAAAATTGGTCTTTTGCGACACACAATGTGCGCAGTAAAAGACAACTTTATGGCACAAAAAAGTGTGTCATAAAAGACCATGTCGTAAAAAATAAATTTCTCTTGGGGTACACAAAATGTGCGCCATAAAAAAACATTTTTTGCGCGTCGTAAAACACTCTTTTGCGCGCCGTGAAAGATATTTTACAACTTTAATTGTGTGCCATAAAAGACTATTTTGCGTGTCGTAAAAGACTATTTTGTGTGTCGTAAAAGACCATTTTGTGTGTCTTAAAAGGCCTTTTTGTGTGTCGTAAAAGGCCCTTTTGTGTGTCGTAAAAGATGTCTTCATTCAATCTTCTAATAGACAATACTTTCAATTAAACCATTTCATTCAAGCATAGTAAACAAAAGCATTCATGTAGTAAATTATATCAATTAAGTAACTTCATATTACAAAATCATAGTATAATCAAACTGGTTTCAAATATAGAACATGCTAGCAAGATTAGAATTGTCTTCAGATTGATTACATAAGTACTTGAAGGGCTGATGATAGCTTGATATGATGTCACATGCCAACTATTTCCCATAAAGAAATTGTACATCATAGAGCCTACAAAGACAAGCAATGACAAACATTAGTGAAGTTGGCTCTTCATTTAGTTCAAATGAATAATCCATAAAAGTCAAAACAAATAATCTCAATTTCAAGGTGAATTTAAGAGATACAAGACTTTAATCCACATGAGCAACTCTCTAACTTCCCCAGATCTAAGAAATAATTCAACTACAAATAAAAAATAATTAAACTTAATAGAGAGCATTTGGTGAACAGCTTGGTCAATTTCATCAATCTTTATCCCTGACTGCCAACATATGCAACAATTAAACTTATATAGAGAGCATCCCTAACATCATCCGACCAGTAAAGAATCCATCAACAATTACTTATTAGCCAACAATGAAAACTACAAATCCTTAAAGCCTTAGCATATTACCTATTGGATTAACTTACAAATTGCCTGCAATGATCAAAAGAAAAACGAAACGATTGGTTCAGAAAGTATTACAGAGATAACACACCAATGTCTTGTACGAGATCCAAATCTAAAAACAGTAAGAGAAAAACTGAAGGAAAAACTCTCTTTTATTTAGGGGGAGCAGGGGAATTTCTGAAAGCAAGGAGGCTGAATGTCCACAAATGAATAACATCAACTCAATTATTGGGTTTTCAAGCATATTATCAAACTGGTAAGAAAAACCTGGGAGGAACTGAACACTATGAGCTACAGGAAAGAGCAAAGTAACTTACAGATTAACCATTACAACATGAGCTCCCGTTTTCCTAGCTGCATTGACCTAAAATTTGAAAGCAAAGGAAACGGCATGAGAAAAAGGTGAATGGAATCCATATTACGATTCCTTTCACTAAAGAGATGCTCAGACCAAAAAAAAAACTTTAAGAGATGCTTTACCTAAAGTAGAAACTAGTATTAATGTGGAATAACTTTCAACGTGAAAATTGAAATCAGTCCATCTTTAGTCAACATTATGTTTTAGACTAAAAGAATGAGCAAAGCAGTGATAAATTAACAATGTGATTACACCAGTTAGCTTCAAGTACATAACCGTATGGAACCATCAGGCATGGCACACAGCCCTGGCTAGTAGGGTCACACCAATTTCCTGAATTAAGCACAAAATCATGCAGTAGGAAAATTTAGCTTTTATGACACACAAATATCTTAGTACTTTAACAATTGATCTTCGACTATGCTTATGGCCTGATACATAAACAAATATGTTTTATTGATAACAGACATGACTTGGGAGGGATGTTTTAGTATAAAATAGTTGCAAATCCACTTAATCTTTTAACAAGTACTATATTAGCTTACTAGAGAGTATACCAGAGGGTTGCAAATCCACTTAATGGAAAAAGAATCCACTGACCAAGACTCAGTCATCAATTTCATCAATCACACCACCAAATTCCAATCCCAAACAAACTAATAAATCAAACAGAAATAATCACAGCCACATTGTAGTTAAACAAAAATCCCAACTTGAAGTAAACCCTACTCATTAAACATACAAAAACACTAACCAAGAGAACAATTAAAAGAGAAGATATATTACTGTACCTCAATTGACAGCTAAATTCACCTTGATGTATTTGACAGGCCATGCAATTACACTTCCTCTAGATGCATCAAGCTTATTGAACTCACTTGTCGGTTGATACAAAGCTGTATCATGAAAAACTTCGTGCACTGAAATTTTCTAACAATCATGGCCTAGAGGCACATGATGCACCAAAGCTTCTGGATCTTTTGACAAAATGCCACCAATAGCAACAACTTCTTCTTCTTTAGAAAACCAACCTAGCAAGTACACCTTTTCTCCTACATCTGTCTTTTGGCTCTTTTTCGGTCTACCATTTCCCAAATGTTTCTCCTTTCCGTAAATATTTTCTTTGATTTGCTCCCTACTGCCCTCTCCCTGTTAGAACTTATAACACTTGCACCTTTCTGTTTGCTTTGTGCTATATCACTAGAACAGTTCAGATTTCTCTTTTCATTTTCTCTGTGCAATCCAATTAGCAGAATGTTGCACACTTGTGTTTTCCTTAAATAACCGCAAACAAAACAATAATTATTTAACCAATTAAATGAGATAAATAGCATGAACAAAATTGAAAACGGTAACTTTATGCTAAAGACTTGCATTGACATTCTCCCCTTTGTCTAGCCGAGCAACGAGGCCTTGCACTAACTCTGTCATTCGGTCCACCTGTTGTGTTTGAGCAGCAAGAGCATTCTCTAAGATAGTGACCTTAGTAGCAACATATATGTGTCTGACCATCCACTTTTGAAGGGAGTGCACCAAACCCAAGCCCTCTAACTCGTCCTCGCGGGTCACAACCAAGTGCCTTTGCAACAGCATCAGCTTTTATAGAACATGATTGTGTTACTTCTTCTTCTTCCTTGTATTTTCTTACTAGTTTCTGGAAAATACATAACGTAAAGAAAGGGTGATTAAAATCAGATCCCTCTTTTTTGTTTTTCTTTTTTCAATAAAAAAAAATGTAATATACTTTGATAAAAAAAAAATTAATATTTTATAACTCATTTACGGCATGCTAGAAAAGTAAGTTGTAAAAGACTAGTGAAATAATTCATTTATGGCACACATATTTGTGCACGCTGTTAATAAATAACTAAATTTACGGCACACATAAGATGCACGCCATGAATGATATGATTAAACACATTCCGAAGGCGCATATCTCAATGACAGTCTTTTACGGCGCACGTCAAATGTGCGCCGTAAAAGACTGATTTTGCTGCAGTGAAGAAAACATTCTTTCTTTGTGCTACGTACAAAATCAGGCTAATCACTCTATGGCTTGGAAATGTATTCTAGATGCTAGGGACCTTATTTCTCAGGGAATACGTCGGATAGTAGGTAATGGCAAGGATATTAAATTTTTATTTTTGACCTCCATTGGGCTTTCCCTTTTCCTTTTATTAGTCTTTTATTTGCTGCCAATATAAATTTTATTAATATTGATGAAAATGTTAGTGACTTTATAGCCAATGGCTATTAGAATGTTAATAAATTATCTGCTTTACTTGATCATGATAGTGTCAAATCTATAACAGTATTCCTATTTCGATTATGAATGTTATAGGTGAATTTGTCTGGGGTCTTGACCCTAGTGGAATGTTTTCAATAAAATCGGCTACTTGGCTTCAATGTGATTCTATTAACCCCATTCAAATGTTAAAATTATGAATGTTATTTGGCACCTGAATATTCCTTCTAAAGTCAAGATTTTTGCTTGGCTTTTAGCTAGAGGAAGGTTGAAAACTAGAGCAAGAATTGCTCGTTATTCTAACAATTTTGATGCAACATGTGCTCTTGTAACTCAGAGGTTGAGGATATCAATCACCTTTTCTTTTTCTGCCCATTTGCTATGAATGTTTAGGCCCTTGTTGGATTTAATCATTCTTACTATCACAATTGTAGTGTTGGTTCCTTTCCTGGTTCAGGAAGGATTACCAAAAGAATACTCCTGAAAATCTTCTAACCCTCTGGAAAATTTGGGAGGCGAGGAATAACCTCATCTTCAAACAAACCATTCCTCTCCCAAATATGGTGGTTCATGCTGCAGCTTCCTTGGAGATAACTATAGAAGACACAATCCTAGCCCGCTCAGGTGTCCTTCTGTTTCTTCTCGAGTTATCCGCTGGACTCCTCCGATCCTCCTGACCAAATTACCAAGTTGAAGTTTGACTGCTTTGTTACCAACAATAAGAAAGCAACGGACCTCATCTTCATACAGACCATTACTCTCCCAAATATGGTGGTTTATGCTGTGGCGTCCATTCGAGATAACTATAAAAGACAGAAGACACAATCCTAGCCAGCTTAGGTGTCCTTCTGTTTCTTCTCGAGTTATCCGCTAGACTCCTCCTGACCAATTTACCAAGTTGAACTTTGACTGCTCTGTTACCAACAATAAGAAAGAAGCGGCTGGTTGTGTCATTAGAGATCATGATGGCTCCTCCACTTATTGATGGTGCTAGAGATATTGGTCATGCATGCCTCGGTGCCTATTACTAAATATAGTGCAATCCAAAATGGTATTTACCATGCTTCGCTTAATTATTGCGGGAAGATTTGTGTCGAATGAGACTCCAAATTGATAGTCGACTCAATCAACAAGGTTTGTGAGCCTCCTTGGTGCATTCGATCTCTTATAAAAGATATCCAAAGTATGGCTAGTAACTTTAAAGCAATTTTCTTCTCTCATGTTTCTCAAGAAGTCAATTTTGTTGCGGATGCTGTTACAAATTTGGGTCACAGCTTGCCAAACTAGATCATCTGGTCTAAGAAGTTGCCTCTGTCAGCTTTGTCTGCTTTAATTACGTCCATTTTAGTTTTAGTTATAGTAGGAGTTTCCCATTGTAATTTTTTTTTTCTTATAAAAAAAACAAATAAATTAAATCATTAGTATGGTGAAAACGAGGAGCCACGATCCCTACTTGTTAATGCTCAAAGTCCGGCGGTAGCCCAACCTTCGTTTAACGCGGGTCCGGTGGGCGGACCGCTACTCTGTAGACTTGGTGATCTTCGCTAGCTGTCAAATGAAAGATAGGGCGTCAGAGGGAGACCGCGTTGGGCTGTTTTCACTTCTCCGATGCCTAAGTCAGTCCAAACATATAGACAGCAAAACAATAAATGAGTAGTAAATGCGTAATTAATGAGGAGAGAGGAGAGAACCTTTTATAGGTGAGGAGGAGGCTGATCTTCTCCTTGTTTTCGATGTGGGACTGATGTGCTTCAGTCCCCAGCTTCAGGAGCTTCTGATGCTATCTTGGCACGGCGCGTCGGCGGTGATCTGGAGGTGATCCGAGGCTCAGGCTGTAGCTCGCCTGGCAGTGTATCTGTATGTTATTCCTTTGGCGGAAATTAGTATCTCTGGAGGTACAATGAGCATAGCCCATTATAGCTAAGTATGCTTGTAAATGTACATGTATGTACAAGTCCCCCAAGTCCCCAGTCAAGGAGGGCAATCTTGGTTGGGGAGTTGTTCAGCGGTTTGAAGCGTTATCTTCCGCTAGACTTGCAACAGCATAATTAGCGTCAATGCGTTGTCAACCATGGATTTACTGAGCAAACGCTTTATACCCTTTCGGGTGGACCCCTGCTAGGCCCTCCAGGGAGTCCCCCACTCCCCGGCTAAGATAGACCTCCGGATGGTCGGCAAATTGTTTGTTGAGGGGGAGCTGCACGGAGCAGAGGGTATTAGGTAGCGAGCCCAATCTTTAGTACCCAAGTGATGGGGGTCAACGTGCCTGATCAGGGCCGTTAGACGTGCTTGGCGGTATTTTATTGAGCGATATTGCGCTGAACAAAGTACGCAGCTTGCAAGATGAAAAGGGGGTTCCGCTAGAGGTGTGTAGCGGAAGACGCCCGCTTGCAGGATGACAAGGGAGAAGTTCCGCCGGCGGAGTTTCGCTCAACAGAGACTTCGTCACCTAGAAGGTGACAAGGGAGAAGTTCCGTTGGCGGGGTTTCGCTCAACGGAGACTTCGTCACCTAGAAGGTGACAAGGGAGAAGTTCCGTTGGCGGGGTTTCGCTCAACGGAGACTTCGTCACTTGGAAGGTGACAAGGAAGAAGTTCCGCTGGCGGGGTTTCGCTCAGTGGAGACTTCGTCACTTGGGAGGTGACGAGGGAGAAGTTCCGCTGGCGGGGTTTCGCTCAGCGGAGACTTCGTCACTTGGAAGGTGACAAGGGAGAAGTTCCGCTGGCTGGGTTTCACTCAGCGGAGACTTCGTCACTTGGAAGGTGACAAGGGAGAAGTTCCGCTGGCGGGGTTTCGCTCAGCGGAGACTTCGGACGGTTGGTGATTTCTTCTCAAGTGGTTACTTCCAGTAGACGCTTCGTCTGATGGTGGTCGACACGTGGCCAACTCCTACAGGGTTAGCGTCTGGAGGCTTGTCTCCTAAGCCTGGCCGTCTTCTCGCCATTAATGCAAGTAATTATGGATTCTGTAACCGAGGCGACGCCTCGGTTAATCCGGAGAGTAAGTGGAGACGTGGGGCACGTGTACGGCTGGTGTGCGATGTCGTTTTTCAGTGGACGGTTTAGAATTCGTTGATGTTGACATAAAAGGGGGGGGAACTCAGCGAGATTTGACACTTTGCTTCAAACTCTTACTCGTCGTCTTAACGCTTTGCTCGTCCGAGACTCAAGAAAGTGGCTGCTGGAGTTTGGAGATATCGTTCCCGGAAAAACGAAGATTTCCTCCACTGAAGACTGTTGCTCACCATCACACCAGAGTTTTCGCCACTAAGGTTGGTATTTTGATTCTTTTCCCTGTTTCATTGGATCTGTTGGTTTCTGGGTTTGCTGTTTTCTGTTTTTGGGGTGCTAGCTGCTCTTCTTTGGTGTGCTCTGAGGGTGTGAAGTGAGATTTGGGGGGTGGGTTATGGTGTTTGGCAGAGAGTTGGCGTTTAGGGATTTACTAGATGGTCGAATTTGGGTTGAGTGTGTTTGTTCTTGTTTTGGCATTTTCTGGGTAAACTGTTCTTGATGTTCTTGGCTATAACTGATATAGGCATAGGCTAGATCTTGTTTGAGCTAACTGATTTGGTTTTTAGGGTTTGGGATGGCTAACGTCGTAGAGATTTCGAGCAGTGAGGATTCCGGGTCTGACGTGTCGTTCAGCGTGGCGGATAGAATATTTATTGACTCGTTGCGTCCGTCTGCCCATGCAGGAATCTCACTGCAAGAACCGCTACAAACCATACCCTAGGAAGTAGCCATGGGTCGTGCCTCGCGTCCAGAGAGTTCTAGGGCAGGGGAGGCCGCTGCTGCCAAAAATAGGCGTGATGAGCGGTTGGCAAGTAACAGCGCTGCCAGTGGCTCCGCTGGCGGGGGAGGATGTTGAGTCAGCGTGGGTCCTCCAGGACGGCACCCCTGTTGACGAGGCAGGAGGGCGGATGAACGTTGCCGCCGTCAATCGGGTGAAGCGGATGTTCCGGTTGCAGGGTTCGGTGAAGCTGCGTCCGCCGACGGTGGACGAGAAGGCATCGATTCTTCCAGAGGGGTTTGCCGTCGTGCACGAGGCGATATTCCGCCAAGGAGTGACACTCCCGCTGGTGCCCAATCTTCAAATTTTGGTGTGCGAGTTTGGCCTTGCTTTTGGGCAAATTTGTCCCAATATGTGGCGGTTAATGTTGGCTCTGAAATCCCTATGGCGGCTGTCCGGTTGTGAGGGGCCAACCGTGGCGGAAGTGCTGCACTTCTACGAGCTGGTGTACGTGAAGCGCCAAGGTTGCAGAGGGCAGGTGAACTTGAGTCGCCGCCAGGGGCGCCCAAGCTGATCGAGAACTTGAGGGATTCCATGTCCTACTGGCGGGGGACCTTCTGTGTTGCCACGACGGGGTGGGAATACCAAGCTAGGTCCAACGAGGGGGAGCCGACGTTTAGGATTAAGTCGGAGTTTCAACATATCCGAGGTTGTTTACCGGTCTCCGCTGAACATAGCTGGCGGTTTCTCTTATGCATAGCCTTGTATTTCTACTAACGATTACTGTTTGTTTGTGCAGCGGGCTTGCGCTATAACCTGACTCGTGAAGAAGAGTGCGCGTGGCACGCATCAGAGGCTGTTGGCGGAATCGCAACTTGCTGGATTTTCGCCTTCTTACCGGTTGGGAGTTGTTGGTCGATCAACGACTGACTCGTGCCGTTGGTAAGAAATCTCCGCCACACTGTACTTTCGATCAGAGTGCCTCAGGCTGACTGGTTTGTTGTTTTTTTTTTTTTTTAGAATCTCCGCCAGGTGACAAAGCAAGTCGCGACGCTTTTGATAAGGCGATGGACCGTGCAGAGATCGACAACTTCCTGGAGACCATGTATGCCTCCGGGCTGGCGGCTCAGCAGACGGTCGTGAACCCGGAAACGCTGGCACTGAGCCCGTCCGAGGTTCTAGTGGTGCTACCTATGCCGCACCACTCCCACCTTGGTGGTGACGGCCTGCCGGTCGTTCAGGCGGGGGCCAATGTGGATGGCGGGAAAAAGGGATCTGCTACCGCCGCGCCGCAGAAAGAGAGGGTGCCTGCCAACAGGCGCGGCTCTCATAAGAAGAAAACGGTGCCGCCGGCGGAGACCGTCACCGTTGCAAGGGAGGAGCCGCCGGCGAGGGGATCGAGGCCTGCTGCTGGGAACACAAGGGTGCTCCAGCGAAGACGCCGACAGAATGACTCCCCTGATGAGGAAGAGGGGGACGATGTGGAGACCATTGGGGCCCGCCAGTAGAAGAGGGCTCGACAAGCTCCGCCCAAGGCTCCCGTGGTCGAAGAGAGAGAGGCTCCCGCGAGTGACCTAGACTCGTTCGCCGCGTATTCAGAATTCATGACCGATGGTGAGCGGGAATTTCTCTACCACCTCTGCGAGCAGCTAGGGTTTGGCGGCCTAGCGGGGATTTCGCGCCCAACGGCCATTGACCAGTCGCCCTTTAGCTCGGCCTTTGGTCACTTGTCGGTTGGGCTGCATGAAATGTTCCTGGCGGCGTCGAAGCAGCCCCGGGTTGAGCGGGAGCTCAGGGAAGAGGTCTAGGGTCTTCAGAGAGAGCTGTCGGAGGCAAGGGACAGGCTGGCGGAGGTGGAACAGCGCCTGACAAAGGCGGACTGTGATGCCGCAGACACCCGCGGCAAGCTGCCGGTGGCCATCAAGCGAGACTTGGAGCGGAATGCCCATGTCTCCAAGCTGGAGCAAGACATGGCCCTGCTGCAGGAGCGGGTGGCCGCCAAGGATAAGAAGATTGATATCCTGCAGCGGGAGTCCGCCGCCAGACTAGACGAAGTCAAGAAGCTAGAGGGTGAGGTCGCCCGTCTGAGAGCTGAAGGGAGCCGCGCTGCGGCCGCCGCTGTTGAGGCATTCAAACAATCGGCGGATTATAAGAATCCAATGACTGAGGCGACAAAGGCTGGGGCCCTAGCCAATGTGGAGATACTAAAGCAGAAGGGCGCTATCGACTGGGTGAAGGCGTCCCAGCCCAACGTGTCGCCAACTCAGAATGCCCCGCCGGCGAAGGGTTTGGTCCCCGCCCAACCTGAAGGCGCTCGCTCGGGAGGCGGAGAGAGTGGCGCACGCCCGGCGGATGGCTCCCAGCGGACTCCTCCTCCTACCCAGTAGGAGGTGTCCCGTGCTGGTTTCCTGGCGGCTCATACTCGGGCGGATGGTACCATAGAGACTCCAAGTCACACCGCCCGAGGGTCTAACCAAACAAGCCGCGCACACCCGCCGCCGCATGCTGAAGGTGAAGATGCTGAGGCCAACCCCTGACAGATGTTGGAACTTTTTTTTTTTTTTTTTGTAGCCGCTGAGGTGTAAAAAAAATTTTTGTAATGAACATTTTTGGGTGGGGAGTCCCAGCCCTTTATATGGAATGAAGTTTTGAATTTTGGTGTTTGTCATGATATGCTTGTACCGCTAGGGTTTTGACTTAGAGTTTTCTTTTGCCAATCAATGAAACATTAAAGGAATTAAGATTGGTCCAAGTGCACCATGTAGCGGACGTGGTCCGCTGACGATTGCTGGCGTTGCCAGTTGCCCTCAGTGCTAGACTTGGTAACAATGGTTTGAATAATTCCTCGTTTCATTGATAGCTGATTGATCAGCGTGTACAAAAGTGGGGTAGTACCCGTTGTGTAGCTTCCCTGAGCTAAATATTGAACAAAAATTTAGCTAGCTAAGTCAAGATGCTCCTGGGTAGCGGCATGACTATTTGTAGTAATACCGAAGGTGTTCGGTATTCCAAGGGTGGGTCGTTGTGACGCCATCCTTGCCCATTAAGTAGAAAGTGCCTGGGCTAACGACTTCCACAATTTTGTATGAACCTTCCCAAGTTAGGCGGAGTTTTGTTGGCGGTGGAATGACTTCATTCATTACCTAGTCCCCCAATTAGAGGTTCCGGGCCTTGACTCTGGCGTTGTAGAAACGCGATACCCACTGCTTGTTTTGCAAGTTGTGCAAATGGGCCTTGTGTCATTTTTCCTCCAGGAGGTCCTTGTCCAGGTTGACGCCGTCGCTGTTGGTCTCTGGGCAATACACTTCGACCCTAGCGGTAGGCTGAGTTATCTCAACAGGTAGGACATCCTCTATTCCAAACATCATACAAAAAGGGGTTTCGCCGGTGGCGGAAGTTGGAGTTGTCCTGATGGCCCATAGAACTTCTGGAAGCTTCTCCGCCCACAAACCCTTGGCATTGTCGAGTTTCTTTTTCAGCAGCTTCTTGATTATCTTGTTTGCTGCTTCGACTTGGCCGTTGGTTTGGGGGTGGGCGACAGACGCAAAACTCAATTTGGTGCCCAGGTTGGCGGTGAAGGATATGAGTTCTTTGTTGTTGAACTGTGTGTCGTTGTCTGTAATGATTGTATGTGGTACACCATAGCGGTAGTAGATGTTCTTCCAGAGGAAGTGAATTACCTTGGCGGTAGTTATTGCCGTCAGTGGCTCTGCCTCTATCCACTTGCTGTTGTAGTCGATAGCAACAATGATATATTTGAACTGGCCCTTAGCGGTTTGGAATTTTCCCATCAAGTCGAGGCCCCACATAGAGTGAACCCATGGGCCAATGATGATTGACAGCGGCTCTGCCGGTGCATGTGGGAGATCAGCATACTGTTGGCATTTGTGGCAAGATCTCGATATCCACCGGGCGTCATCACCGAGTGTGGGCCAAAAGTAGCCTTGTCGCATTGTGCGATTGGCTAAGGATCTGGCGCCCGAGTGGTTTCCGCATTCTTCGCCGTGGATCGTTGCCAGCACGACCTTTCCCTCCTCTGGGGTTAAACAGCGGAGGTTGGGGTGGGTGAACCCCTGGCGGTAGAGCTTGCCATTCTGGATGCTGTAGCGGGTTGCTCTCCGCTTGAGCTGTCGCGCCTTGACTTTGTCCTCCGGCAATGTCCCGTTGCGCTTGTATTCGATAATCTCGTCCATCCAGCTGGGATTGACTTCAATGTTGAAGATCTCTGCCAGACTTGGCTTGTCAAGGCACTCTACTCTTGTGTCCGCCGGACTCTGATGTGGCTGGGCGGTTACCAGTCTCGCCAGTGAATCAGCCTTGGCGTTCTTTTCCCTGGGGATTTGTGTGATGGTGTGAAATTTGAATTTTTTTAGCAGTGTCTTGACGTACCCCAAATATGCAGCTAACTGTTGGTCCTTGGCTTGGAAGTTGTCGTTGACCTGGTTAACGACTAATTGGGAGTCGCTGAAGATGTTGACGATGTCAGCACCTGAGTCGATGGCGAGGAGTAGGCCGGCGATGAGTGCTTCATACTCCGCCATATTGTTTGAAGCTTTGAAGTTGAATTTCAAGGCATACTCCGCGTTCAGTCCCCCAGGTCCTGTTAAGATGACTACGGCGCCGCTGGACTTGGCTCTAGCGGAGCCGTCCACATGCAGGTTCCAGTCTGAATGTAGGGGAGCTGATTCTTCAGCGGTTACCATTTCTGTTCCAGGCTCTGTCCCCGCGCCGGGTTCTGGATGACACTCGGTGAGTTCAGCAATGAAGTCCGCCACCGCCTGGCCTTTCATGACGGTTCTTGGTTTGTAATCAATGTCGAACTCGCTGAGCTCAAAGGCCCACTTGTTGAGGCGTCCCGAATGTTCAGGGTTCTGCTTTACCTGCCTCAGCGGTTGATTGGTTAACACATGGATTGTGTGGGCCTGAAAGTATTGGCGGAGGCGTCTGGCGGCAACGATGAGTGCGAGAGCGAGTTGCTCTAAGGGAGGGTATCTTGTTTCTGCTCCGTTCATGCCTCTGCCGGCGTAGAATACTGGGAGTTCCTCCTGGCCCTCACGCCGGACAATGGCGCAGCTTACCGCTGATATTGATACCGCTAGGTATATGTACAGTGTTTCTCCCTGCACAGGAACGGAAAGGAGTGGGACTGCCGCCAGGTATTCTTTCAAGCCCTGGAACGCCGCCTGACACTCTGGGTTCTAGTCTATGACCTTCTTGTGAGTTGTTTTGAGGACTTCGAAAAATGGAGCACACCTATCAGTGAGTCTGGAGATGAATCGAGAAAGGGCGGTTAACTTGCCCTGGAGGCACTGGACGTGTACCTTATACTCAGGGTCCTCCAGGTTGAGGATGGCTTGTACCTTGTCCGGGTTAGCTTCGATGCCTCGTTCGCTGACGATGTAACCCAGAAACTTGCTGGCGGTGACGCCAAAGAAACACTTTTCTGGGTTGACGCGCATACCATAGGCCAGGATAATGGTTACTATGATCTTGAGGTTTGCCACATGTCCGCTGGCCTTTATGCTCTTGACCAGCATGTCGTCCACGTAGACCTCGATTATTTTTCCGAGATGTTCCGCGAACATGGCGTTCATCAGTCGCTGATAAGTTGCACCGGCGTTCTTCAAACCGAAAGGCATCACATTGTAGCAGTAGAGGCCTTTGTCGGTGGTGAAGGTGGTGCACTCCTGGTCGCAGGGATGCATCTTGATCTGATTATAACCGGGAAAGCGTCCATCATGCTAAAGAGCTCATGCCCGGCGGTTGCATCAACTAGTTGATCAATGCGGGGTAGCGGGAAACTATCCTTTGGCCATGCCTTGTTGAGATTTTTGAAGTCGACACACATTCGCCACTTTCCGCTGGGCTTTTTGACCATGACCAAGTTGGAAATCCACTGGGGATAGATGATTTGGCGGATGAACCCAATGCCCTGGAGCTTGGCAACCTCCTCTCCTATTGCCCGGTACTTTTCCTCATCAAAGGCCCTCTGCTTCTGTTTGATGGGATAAAAGGATGGTTTGATGGTCAACTTGTGTGTGATGATTTCAGGAGAGATACCTGGCATGTCTACGTTTGACCATGCAAAGACGGCAACATTGTCACGTAGGAATTGAGTGAGTTCCGCCGCCACCTCTGGGTCTAGTTGGGCGCCTATGAGGACTGTCCGCTCAGGGTGCTCGTCCGAGATGCAGACAACCTTCAACGACGTTTCCGGGTTGACCGGCTCCTTCTTTACATACTTCTTCTCCTCATCTCTAGGATCCTCGAAGATATTTGGTGGCGGTGCCTGATTACCCACAGTCAGGATTTCATGGCGGCGCGTTGACCGCGTGATAGTCGTTGAATAGCATTCTCGTGCCAACTGCTGACTTCCCCTCACACAGCCCGTGCCGTTGGGTGTGGGGAACTTCATGAGAAGCATGTATCCGGCGATGATGCACTTGAGCTTGTTGAGTGTCGGCCGTCCAATGATAGCGTTGTACGAGCTGAAACAATCGACGACTATGAACTCTGTATGTACCTCCGCCATGCATGGACTAGTGCCAATAGTCAACCGCATGTAGTCGGAACCCAGCGGTTGCGTGACGTCGCCGGAGAAGCTGAGCAGTGGCTCATGATCCTGGAGTAGTTTCCCGTTCTGCTTGAGGTGGTTGTAGCAACCGCTGAAGATGACGTTGACAGCGGACCCGCTATCAACCAGGATTCTCCCCACTGAAAATCTGCCAAGAATGGCGTCAGCCAAGAATGGGTTGTCATGAGGTAAATGCACTCCGCGCTCCTCCTCCTCTGAGAAGGTAATAGGTTCCCAACCTGACCTTGGGAGTTTGGCGGATCTTTCGTAGCGGATGTTGCAGACTTCTTTTGGGTGATTAGCACGTGCATAGCGCTTCCTTTCCCTGTGAGACATGCTAGTGATTGGGGCACCGCCGTCGATGGTGTTGATGCGGCCCAAGGTCTCAATATTGGCGATCATAGGTGGCGGTTGGCGCACCTTGAACTGCTCCATCTTGCCGTCACGGTACAAGGTCTCAATGGCCGTTTTGAGAGCGTTGAAGCTGTTGGTATTGTGACCGCTGTCCTCGTGGTATTTGCACCACTTGCCGGTGTTTCTTGGTTTTCCCGTTTTTGGGTATCTTGGTGGGGGTGGCGGTGGGATCTGATCCTTGCACTGATTGTATATTTCCTCATACGAGGCTGTGAGGACTGTAAACACTGCATACCGCTGAGAGGACTCCGCCTGTTTGTTGCGGTTATCCCCATGGGTTGGGCGGTTGCCTTTGTTGTAGTGTTGGTCCCTCTGCCGCTTGTTCTGGTGGTGGCCCTGCTGCCACTCCCTCTTCTTGTCAGTTGGCGGCGCTGAATGGGTCTTGTTAGCGGTTTTCTGATGACTGGAGGATGGCTGTGTTGACTTTGTTGGTGTTGCTGGTGGCGGTGGGGTTTCTCCATATGTGATGAATTCCGCCTGGGCGTGAATGACCACCTCACTCATGACGTGGTCATATGCCGCATTTGGATGATTGTAGTTGAGGTGATAGAGGAATGGCCCCTTGAGGAGTCCCTGTTTGAAGGCCGCCGATGCCATTGTTTTGTCTAGATCGCGGCACTGAGACGCTGCCGCCCGCCATCTTGTGACGAATGCCTTCAGTGATTCGTCTGCCCCTTGCTTGACGCTGAACAACTGACTTGTGTTGTGATGTCCGGCGGACAATAAGATGAACCGAGAGAGGAAGGCGTGTGATTGTGCATGGAATGAGTCAATGGACCCCGGCGGACACTCGAAGAACCGGTTCATTGCCTCACCATCCAACGTTTCGCTGAACAAGTGGCACAGGGTGGCGTCGTCAAATCCCTTGTTGTTGGTGACCTTCTTGAAGGTGTCCATATGGACGAAGGGGTCAGACATGCCGCTGTAATGTGACATCTTTGGGGTTTTTGCATACGCTGGTCTGATAGCCTGCAGAATCGCAGCGGTGAAGGGCCCAAGTCTGGAAGCGAAAAGTGGATTTTGAGTTGGCGCTGGGGCGCCCGACTCTGCCCGGATTAATCTCTGCTCCAGTTGTTGCATCCTTTCCAGTATCTGGGTGGTTGCATCGCCGGCGGAACCAACCTGGATATTCCGCTGGACCTGTCTGCGCCTTGGCACAGGCGGATTGCCTTCAGTCCTCGCCCTAGCTTTTGAGCGGTTGGTATGCGGCAGTGATTCTGCCTCCTGCTCCAACATTAGTTGGGGGATGGGCGGTGGTCCCATCCTCAATAGTTCAGGTGGGTCCAGCGGTACCTGCATCTGTATGACTGGCCCCGGTACCAATGTGCCGGTGCCGGGCCGACTACGCCTGGTGCTGCGTGATTGCTCGCTCTGCGCTGGATTGGCGGTGGCTTCCAACGTCCTCTTCAGTTCATCAAAACGTGACATCAGCGTAGCCACCTGTCTTTAGGCCTCATCCTTTTCTCTGCGCTCCTCTTCACGCTCTCTGTTTGCCTTGTAAAGGTCCGCCAGCGCCAGCTCGTACATAGTGGTGAGATCTTGGCCCGGTGGGCGGCTGCTGCTTGGATTTGCCTCACCGCCGGGGTTGGCTGGGGTGGTGAATAGTGCGCGGTTAACGCCTACCGCTGGGTCGGGGGGTTGGGGAATGGCGGATTGGTCCGCCTGCTCTTCAGCGTTTCCCCCTCTACCGTTAGCCATGGTGATTGTGGTGGGATGACCTTTTGTTCAAGGGTTCCCACAGACGGCGCCAATGTTAATGCTCAAAGTCCGGCGGTAGCCGAACCTTCGTTTAACGCAGGTCCGGTAGGCGGACCGCTACTCTGTAGACTTGGTGATCTTCGCTAGCTGTCAAATGAACGACAGGGCGTCAGAGGGAGACCGCGTCGGGCGGTCTTCACTTCTCCGATGCCTAAGTCAGTCCAAACATATAGACAGCATAACAATAAATGAGTAGTAAATGCATAATTAATGAGGAGAGAGGAGAGAACCTTTTATAGGTGAGGAGGAGGCTGATCTTCTCCTTGTTTTCGATGTGGGACTGATGTGCTTCAGTCCCCAGCTTCAGGAGCTTCTGATGCTATCTTGGCACGGCGCGTGGCGGCGCGTCAGCGGTGATCTGGGAGTGATCCGAGGCTCAGGCTGTAGCTCGCCTGGCAGTGTATCTGTATGTTATTCCTTTGGCAGAAATTAGTACATCTGGCGGTACAATGAGCGTAGCCCATTATAGCTAATTATGCTTGTAAATGTACATGTATGTACACTACTATTTCTGAATTGGTCATTGAAAATGCAAGTTGGGATTGTATATGTTGATAGTACAACTTTGGAACTTGTTATACGATCTGCTAAGGGACAAAGTTCTCAACTGGCAGATAGGAAATTTGGTCTATCATTTCATGATCTCAGGTGCTTCGAGAACAAAATCAAAGTGAACTCATGGGCATTGGGGACAATTTCCTTGTCTTTTGGAAAGTTTGTTTTAATTGCTGAAAAACTTGTTTCAATTATTATCAACCAAGAATTGAATACAGCAATCTCTTCTGCTCCAAAAAACCCAAACTGCTCCAAGGGTCTAGGGTTTGCATCTTTCTGCCTGTCCGGAGGCGCTCAAGGTCGGTGGGGGTCGGGGTCTCCTCGCCGCGGATGAGCCGCTACCAGACAGGTGTCTTGAAGGCTACTTGCTCCGGAGCTTTGAGAGGGGGGTTGGCTGAAGGTTTGGCTGATGATGTTGACAGCGAGTACCAGATGATGGCTTGGACGCGGTGAGCGTCTGTACACGGAAGGTTATCGAAGATGGCGGGGTTGGACGATGGATCTGCACCGAATCGGGGTCGTGGCTTCGGCACTGCGTTTTTGACCATGGCGGCGCCACTTTCAGCAAGGTGGCAGCAAGGGACGTGGTGTCGCAGTTTGAGGTGTAGGGTTGTAGCGGTGGGATGCGGCGTAGGGGGGTGAGGCGGTGGGATCCGGCGAAGCTGCTTTGGTGCTGTGTGCAGCCTGGGAGGCTGAGGTGAACTTTGGGCTTGGGTCACGTCATCATGTTGGGCCTTGTGGATCACTCCTCTTTGGGTGCCTTTGAGCTTCTATGGTGGGCTAGGGTTTTGCTCTCAGCCCATCCCTATGTTTTTAGTTTGTCTAATTACAATAAAGTTCCTTCTATTAGGAACACTCTATGTACTTCTAGCGACTCTGGAGTAGTACCAAAAGAGAGTATCCGCTACCTCTACGTATTTAGATGTCTAATGAGTAGGATTATATATACGTACCACTTGTAGGTACTACCACTAGCTTCTTGTCTGTCTATAAATGACAGCGGAAGGGTATGTAACGGCCTATTCTGGCTTGTGATAAATATATTATTTCGCCCTCGTGGCTTTACTATAAAAAAAATTATTATCAACCAAGAGGTTCCAACTTTTATGCTATTTTCTGTTTTTTTTTTTTCTCTTTATCTACCTCTTTTAATAGAATATTAAATGAACTTGTGTAAAATACATGACTAATGGCAGGTAATGACAAATGACGACAACTCTAATTGAATGTTGGCGAAGGAAACATCATTGCGCATATTAGTTACTTAAGTCTAAATTTATTTAGTTAGTCATCAAAGGTAATGGCTAATGTCCATCCTATATATACGATCATTCAAATTTGATCTCTTTGGGAGGAGATTGAGATGAACATTGGTAGATTGTTAAAGAAGAAATTACAAAAACTTCGGTAAGTGGTTCATTGGATGCACTGAGTCCCCCATGCGAACATTAAAGATGTGGAACCCCCACGTCCTACTTTCGAACACTGAGTTTGTTTGGAGTTATATATTGAATTATAAACGTGGCCAGGGGAGTAATGCCCTGTTGGCTGCTGGGCCCCCAGCGGATTAGTTCTTCGGCCTAAAAAACCTCTGGGATACCACGATTAATCCGAAAGGAGGGTGTCAGAAAAAAAAAATTACAAATATTGATTCTTCGTATTGCCAATTAATTAATATTTTGGAGGAATCAATTTAAATTTGATTAGTTTCAATCATTATCACCACTTATTTAGCTCGTATTGCGGGTACGCCAACGAATCTCATTATATCATATTGCTGCTCTAGAGGTTAGTTATGTTACAACAGCTTTACAAGTTGAGTTGTTAGTTATACGAGCTGGTATGGATCTATGTCAAGCTATGATGATTGAGGCAGTGATTATTGAAAGTGATTGCTTAGTTGCCATTCAAGCTATAACATCAGAGGCGCCTGATATGTCTGCTTATAGTGCTATTATTGAGGATATCAAGGTTGGTACAAGAGGTTTTCGGACCATCTCTTTTGTTCATGCTTCTCATTCTGCAAATTGTGTTGCTCATAGGCTAGCTAGTCATGCCTTTGAAAATGAAGGTAACTTTGAGTGGTTTGTTCATGCTCCAGATTTAACCTTGGATGCCCTTATGTATGATTGTAATCATCGTAATTGACTAATAAAATTTCCGGAAGTTTATTTCAAAAAAAATAAATAAATAAAAGCCCGACATAATGCATTGGACACACTAAATAAATAATATAATTTTTTATGCATTTAGAACAGATGACATAATAAAATAAAATTACTAGCTTGACAATGAATAATTCTTTTAATAATGTTATAAATTTTTTATTTGAGCAAGAAAGTGATTGAGGAGACAACTTGATTGTCTATCATTTTTTTTAATCCAAATCAAAACGATTTATCATTGGCCACAAGCCAGAATGACACATTACATACATTTTCACTGCCATAGATAGGCAGATAAGAAAAGTGGTATATATGATAGTGTTAGCATTGAAGCCACCCTCAAGTGCAAGAGGTACAAGTTATAGAATAGGGGATTAAGTAAGGATGTCGAACCCACGAGGATTGGTAAATCCTTTCCTAGCTAGGGAAAACCTAAGGAAAAACTAGAAGAATATGCAAATGTACAATCACAAACAAAGGCTCACAAGTGAACCAAAGTTCATGGTGAGTATGTGCAAGATGGTGTGTAGAGATTTGATTTTGATTTTGAGATTGGTTTCTATTCAAATTGAAACAATTAAAGCAAGTAAAATAAACTAAGCTAAACTAAACAAGTTGTTGTCAAATGGATGGGAGTTAGGGCATCGGGTTTCACCTTTTGCCTCCCTTGCAAGCATTAAAGCAATTGAATATGAATGATGCAAAGCTAATTGTCCAACTACCCTCTTAGCATCCGGATAGGACTACTAAGGCTTAAACCCCTTTCATTTTATTAACTCTAACCGGATAAGTCTAGAGCTAACTACCTAGAGACAAATTCAATTACCGGATAGGTCTCAATCCTTTGCCCCTAAATGCATAAAGCTTAGAGTTTAGGTAACCAAGCAAGCAAACCAATCCTATCTCTAGGTGATTTTAGCTCACTACCCTCACATGCACACATGGTGTGTTTTCATGCTCCATTTTTGCCTAAAGGTAATCAATCTCTAGGAAAAACTTCATGTCATGGCAAACACATAACTCAAATTGATTAGGTCTAAGTAATGCATTCAACTATTGACTTAGCATGTGAGAATGACAACATGAATTTGTATCAATTTATAAACAAAAGCATCAATACAAGCAAGTTTGGCTAGGGCTTTCAACCCTAGCCCCAACTAGTTCACTACTCACACATAGCTAGATACACAAGCTTCAACATTCTATTAAACATCAAATACATAAAGAGATAGAGAGTAAAGGGTGACTATTGATGATGCCGGAAGAGGTGGTGGAGATGGGTCTCCAAGAACATGATGTGGTGGTAGTCACCTCATTCTCCTTGCTCCAAGCTCTTGATATTGGTAAGAATAGTGAAATTTGGAATCTCTAAGGTGAGTTGTGGTGTTGAGTGGTGGAGGAAATGGAGGTTGTAGTGGAGGAAAATGGAGGTTGTAGTGGTGGAAATGGTGGTTTTAGTGGTGGAAATGGTGGTGTCTTCTCTAGAGAGAAAAATGGATCTTGGTAAGGATGAAGATGATTGAATGGAGTCAAGAATGCTGAAGAATTGGTCTTTGGCCTCTCTTTGATCAGCTATGTGTGTCCTCTTTGGTCCCAAAGTGTGCAAGAGATGCTCTTACACCATTGTCCCCCAAATGGTCCCAAATTGGCAAGGTGACAAAAGGACAAGGTGTAGGGAGATATTTGAATTTCAAGTGATGGGAGATTCTCACAACCATGGTCCACCTTTGCTGGAGAAAGAACCCTCCACGAGTGGCGGCTCGCCGGAAAAGTTTGCCGGAAAAATCGCTGGAAAAGTCGATTTGCAACTTTCTTCCAATCTCCATGTCTTCTTCCCCTAGCTTCAAATCTCCGCATTTCAAGCCTAAAATAGTCATTTTATTCTTAATGCAAGGTTTCCTACAAATAAAAGGAAATGGATTAAAAAGGGTAAAATTAGCATGGAAGACAAATCAATTTTCATAATTATGGGGCACAATTGCATAAGTAATTTGTGACTCAACAGATAGTATCACTCATTACAAACATTCAGTGCTCACTTATTTAAATCAAGGGTTTTTGTCCATTTACCCCATTTCTAGGGATTTTTTTCCCAGTTACTTCATTAAGTTTTTTTAATTCCCTCTTACCCAAAACACTCTAAGGAAGTCTTCCCTAATACCCCATTAAGGTTTTTTTTTTTGTTTTTTTTTTTTTAATACCATTTTACCCTCACCCCTTTGTTACTTAGAGAGAGAGAGAAAATGGAAGAGATAGAAACCATAGGAGACTTCGCCGGAGCCCATCACCGGTCGCAAGATTCCAGCCAAATTTCCCCAGAATCCGGTCACCAGTCGCCGGAATCCAGTCACCGGTCGCCGTCCACCAGATTTTTCTGAAAATCTCTATTGCCCCCTAATAGACGTCTATTGACCCCCAATAGAAAGGCAATAGACGTCTATTGCCCCCCAATGGACGTTTCGATTACCGAAATGGGAACTAATCTTCCTAAAATTACACAAATAAAACTCTGATTAAAGAAAAAACGAGAGATGACATCAATTTAAAACGTCTATTGCCCCCCAATAGACGTCTATTGGCTCCCAATAAAACCTTTTTTTTTTCTTTTTCTTTCTTTCTATTTTACCAAAAAAAAAAAAACTAGAACTGATTTGGGCACCAAGAAACTGATTTGCAATCGAACTCGGACCCTCTAATCCTCCAGTGTGGCGACTTCTGCCAGGGGACCTACGACACCTTCAACAACGACGCCAACTCCAAGTACGCCGAGTCCAGCTGCTACTGCCACGCCTCCTTCTTCAACAAAGTGATGCTCCAAGACGCCGCCAACTACGATATCGCTTCCTTCCTCTACGCCATCGCACGGGTTAGCGTCCCTGAGGCCTTCCTCCTCCACTCCATGTCCCGTGAATCGTGGGACCGAGAGATCCGAGTTCTCCACCAGCGAGGTAGCTCCGACCAGAGCTTCTTCGTCGTCTTCAGGCAAGCCGGCAGAGAGAGAGAGAGAGAGAGAAGAAGAAGCTGAAGTCGGTGCCGGCAGAGAGAGAGATCGAGGTGAAAGTGAGGAGGGATGGCCAGCGAGATCGTCCCGGTCAGTTGGCGCCAGAAGTCGTCCGCCGTGGTGACCGAGTTGGAGAGAGAGAGAGAGAGAGAAATCGAGGTGTGTGAGAGAGAGAACACGTTTGCAGATTGAAATGGCACAATGTAAATTCATTAATTAGGTTAGGGAAAAATTGTCATTTTGTTTCAAATTGGGTTAGTGGGAATAAAAATCTATTGCTGGGTAAGTGGAATAATTTTGGTCAATTTTGGTGCTTTGGGTTAAGGACCCTTAAATCGAACCTATGAACTATGAAAACCACAGAGTAAATAGCAAGCCTAGAAACTACAGACACATAGAGTGCACAAAAGTGCATAGCTCTCCTTAAAGATGTAGGGAATTATTGAAAATAGGTAACTAAAACAATAGCTGCCCATTTGGGCCCAACAAGGAGAGCCCAAGCCCAAAGACGAACATAATTGTTCCAACGCAAACCCAGTCACCCTCCCTCCACACAACAACCACGCACACAGCAGCACAACCGCTGTGGCCGCCAGTCCAAGACGTCGTCGACCCCTAGAAAGTCACAACACTAGAACCCCAAGTAGATCCGAACCCAAAACCGATTCGAATTAACTGAAAAACCAAAATGCTGTAGAAACCACCCATAACTGGTATCGCACATGGAAGCAATGAATACCAAGCATCCTAAAGGCTGAAACGACCACCTCAGTGCCTCAGAATTTGCACTGTACTCTGACATCGATCAATCCCATCAATCATTCGAGTACAGCACTCCCCATTGAGCCACATCTGAGCCTTAAAAACCAAAAACACCCGTCCGGCAACAGACCACACAACGTCTGCAAGGCCAGAGGCCGGCCCAAACATCAGACCGCCACCGGACATGCGAGGATTTGCAAAAAAAAGGGACTCCGGTCTTCGGCAATTCTAATCGTAGGGCGGCTAGGGTTTTTATAAAAGTATGTAATATTTCACATAGGCATAAATGTTTATATTACTAGCTATTACATAGTGTGAATTATCTCATACGCTTAAGTCGTTTCAAAGAGCTCAACTTCTTGAAGAAGAAACTACATGGATGCTGTTGTAATCAACGAGATATTGTTAATAAATAAGTGAGTCATATCGGTGCATGATGTCGAAGAATTGAATCCTTTAACAGGTGGCTATAAATTATCATTCAACTAAACGTAATTTTTAAAGAGAATGACCGAAAAAGAAAACAAAGTGCAAAATGAACTTTTTCATTAAATGAGTATATATATAACAATTACCAAGTAACTAAGTCTTAGTATACTTGATACGATGAGCCATTGATTCCTACTATTTTAGGAAAAATCATACTTAATGGGTTTGATATATACATAGTGGGTTTGGAACTTGCACTCTCAGGTGAGGGACGAAATTTCCCTATGGCAGAGAAGGCAGAGAATCCTGGAACTTCAACTCAGATGCTTTAACAACATCAAATTATTCAAATTGAAGTTTCCAGTTCCCAATTTAGTAACCTTATTCTTTGGAAAGAATAAATAGAAAGAATTATTATAGCAAATGCATGATGATGGTAATAAATTAAGGGGGGTGTATTCATTTAAGAGTCTACAAGATTTTTTTGTATTTTGAAAATCTATGGGTATTCAATTGAGATTTTAAACAATCCTTTAAAATCTTGATGTATTCAATTAAGATTTAAAATTATCCATTCAAATCTGCAGATATTCAAAAGTATACGGATTTTTAAGGATTTCATTAAATGCTGGATTTTGAAGGATTTTATAGTGCTTTTTATACTTATCAAAACTCAAAAACAATCCAACCATTTTCCAAGAGATTTTGATGGATTCTTTCTCACTCAAAAAATGAAGAAGGTCTTCACCAAACAAAAAAAGAAAAAAAAAAGAAGAAGAAGAAAAAGAAGAACAAGAACAAGAAGCAGCTCTCAATAGGTGACACTCATCTATTTTGTCTTAAACATATCTTCCCACTATCCTCCTCTGCCTGTGCCTCTGCTCTCATCTAATAATTTATTTTTATTTTTATCACTATAGCTCTGGAAGCCTTAATCCTTCTAGCTAATTAAGCTCACTTTCAATGGTATTGTTAAGATGATACATACAGACATGTTTCTTTTTTTTGAATCAAACCCGAAGCCGGGTGCTGATATATATACATATATTCATCTAAAACCAGAATAGGCCGTTACATACACACATGTTTCTTTTGTAAATTAGATATGAAATAAATTATGTCATTAGTTTACTACTTTATTTTTTGTGTAACATTTTGGTTGATTAGTTTTCTCTTATTATTCATATATCATTATACACAACATAAAGAATGGTAGATTATATATATATATATATATATATATATATATATATATATAGACACACACACTTTTTTGTCACTGATCTAGCATTATAGTTGGATCCATACACTTTTTTTTTCCCTTTCAAAAAAAAAAAAGAAAAAGAAGAAAAAAAAATAACCTACCAAAAACATCATAAGAACTTGTAAAATCTAAACAAATACTAGTAAATCAATCCATTAAAATCAATCAGAGTCCATATAGAATTTAAACAATCCGTGGATTAAGTAAATCCATGGATTATAAAAACTCAAACAAAATCTTTTAAAATCTGAATTGAATACACCCCCCTAAGAGTGACAGTGAGGCTGTATAGTGACATTTCCACTATTAGATGATAATGTAATTAATAACAAAAAAAAAATAGAGGATCTGGCAGGTACGATGGAAAACCAATTTTCTTCTTTGGTCGTATGAAGAAAAACAAAAAACAAAATAACTTTCTTCTTTGGTCTTAGCTGATGACCGACACATGTTCTACAGACCTACTATTAACTATTGAAAACATGGAAAGCTCTAGTCTTAGACAATATCTAATAAAGTGCTTAGTGGAAACTATTGTCGAAGATATTTAGTAGTTTATTTACCCAAAAAAAGAGAGAAGATATTTAGTAGTTCTCTTCATTGGTCGTTTTCTAGTATGGATCGAATCTTAACCAATATCCCCGTGGACCAAAACAAAAACCCTAACACAATTAAGAATTTGCAGCTAGCACCGAACTTTCACACTGGAGAATACGCAGTACTACCACCATGTGCTGTATGAGGAAAAGAAGCACCGAGGAAATTCAAAATCTATACTTACGTGGTTTGACTCTCGAACTAATTTTGAACGTAGGAATAAATTCTCCTTGCATATGGTAGCGCTACAAATTAACCATGGAATAATATTAATGTATTCATTAGACATGGGAAATTCCAACCGCATAATTTGGGTTCCACTTAATTGTATTTGGTATGACACAATAACTTAGACTCCTTTCACAAAGTACGCCACGATGAATATTAAAAAATTATTTTATTTAGTTATTATATTTGAACAAACACTACTAAAAAGAATTGCTTTTGCGACGCCTATTTTGCGACGGCAAATTGGGCTTTTGCAACGGAAAAAACTTTTCGCGACGGAAAATTAAGCCTTTTGCGACGGAAAATTGAGCCTTTTGCGACGGAAATGTTGGCGTTGCAATAGGTGGCGTCACAAAATCCATTTGCGACGGTAAAATGCCGTCGCAAATACTTTTTGCGACGGCAAACTGTTGCCGTCGCAATGGCTAAACTATTTGCGACGGATACTTTGCCGTCGCAAAAAGATATTTCATTTTAAAAAAAAATTGGGGTGAATTTGTTGCGACGGATACTTTGCCGTCGCAAAAGATTATTTCATTTATAAAAAAAAAAATGGTGTGAATTGCACACCAAAGCTAGTACCATCTGCAGCAAATATCATAAATTGAAAAATATTATGAAACCCATCCTCTATAACCAACCAACAATCACAATTCTAAGACCAACCAAAGGTTGTTAAAAAACAAAGATCAGCCAAAGCTTTCTCAACTTTCTTTCAACTTCTAGCTCATCTTGCTTCATCAATAATTTACAATCACAACAGGATCACTGCCTGAAATGTAAATAAAATCACAACATGCATTTGTAATAAACACTCTATAAAAAGTAAGGAAAAGATGAGAAACTTTGTTGTAAAAGCATCAAAAATAGTACCTGTAGCTAAGAGCAACACAATGATTTATCTGTTGATAATGCTGCAGCATATGCTTGTTTACAAAACGGCTGCAGAGGACTTCCTTACAGCACAAACATAACCAGTTCTCACTTGGGTGCTGGCATCTAGTATATGAATGTATCACCCATATTAGAAACTTAAGGTATGATTCAGAACTCAGCCACTCAGACTTTGATCGATGTCAAAGGATAGAGGATAAAAAGACGCAAGCTTTAGAAGTACAAGTCTTTTTACTGAAACAATTTGAAGGTATTCATTAAGAAAACTAGCAATATTCTTACAATTGACAGCCTGCGAATATGCAAGTAAGACACTAAGACAGTACACAACAAAGATCACCCACCCATTAAACCGAAAAGAAGAAAAGAGATGTATGTTTGAAAGAGGCTGAGTTTGCTCTCGTTTTCTGGTCACCTATGACATTAATGAGCTCAAAAAGAACCCAACTGTGGTAAAAGTTTAAAAGTGCTATGGTCTTACCTCCATGATGATACACTAGAGTTCACTTCACTTGCATATTACTAATCAAACCAGATGAAGAGGACCAAGTCCTCAAACCCATGCTTTCAACCCAGCCATACGTCCTTTTCTGCATATACTTTATTTCAATCCTTTAGGGGGCCATGGAAGGAAGGTTATTACGAATGGCTTAAGTATAAGGATGTAATTAGGTAGAGGCTATGTACATTGTTGGATCTCACATAACAGTCTCTTTTCTATGGTGCTACAATATCGCATTTTGGATGCAAGATTGCAGAGAAGGAACCTAGTAACAACTTCATTCATGTGTAACTGTGTAAGAGACCCCACAAATGAAATTGGAGGAAAAGCAAAATTCTTGATAGACAATCATAGAAGACGTGACCTGAATTACAAGATGGGTTGTGACATGGATGAAAAGCTTAACCCTTTACGAATCTAGTTTTGCTATTGATTCCCATTAAGTTAGTATAACAAAATTTCAGAACTGGGTAAAACTGGTTAGAACAAATTATAAACAGAGATTCCCAAATAGAGAATTGTTGAGAAGACAGTAACCTGTTGCAGTGAGTATCAGGGGTGGGGATGTGAACAAGATCAGAGGAGAGAGAAGGCAGGTGATCGCATTATTGATAAAGCAACCCCACAGCAGACTGTTGAAACATCAAATTACAAACTGTATACAAAATCAATCAACCCCAACATTATTGATAAAGGAAATAGCGAGATAGCCATTCACCTTAGTGGGATAGCCATTGACTGAATCCCATCAGGCCAACTCCGAAATCCCCAATTCTGCACAATCAACTTCCCATTATGCAACTCATTGCCTCTTTCAGCCCTCATGGGTCTTGGTTTGTACCTCTTTATCAACATGAAACCACAAATAAGCACGAACCCAGAAAAGCAAGTAATACTCAGATGAGAAAAGGCAGAGAGTAAGAAGAAGCAATACCTTTCTTGCAGCACCGAGAGGAAATTTAAGAGAGTTAAACTCAGAGAGGAGTGAAGCGGTGGGGTGACCAAAACCTTTAATAATTTTGGACTACGAGTTCAGTGAACCCTTTAATAATTATGCAGACTTACTGTGTGATTCTTCATCTGTTAAAATGGACAATAAAGAGAATCACAAACCCAGCAAAGAAAATACAAATATAACACAACCCCAAAAATAAATGTACTGATAACATACCATCTGCTAAAAGAATATCTCACCAGTTTAACCAAATGTACCGGAAACCAAAACCTCTACAACTAGTAATTATTCGCTGAACCTGCAACCCATTGAATTCCTTAACAGAATCACAATAAAATATTGAAATTTAACCAAAATTAACCTCCAATTTAATGAAAATCCAAATTGCAGAAAACTGATGTTTCAAATAGGTTGCAAAAGATACAACGCAAAAAATTATAAATAAACAAAAGCGCCCCTCCACTTAATGCCAACAGAAAGCAACTACACTGACTGATTGACACAAGATCAATCAGTGACGATGGTCACCGCTTTCTTCATCCCCTGGTAAGCAATTTCTTTGCCTATTTGAGCTTGTATTTTCTATAAAAGTTAGTGATGCACAACAGAGCAACAGTCGGCTCGGTGAGAGTGTGATTAGGGTTGAGAGATTAAGAGACCAGAATGGTTTTACAAGAAACAGAGGCTTTATGGAGACTTTCAATACAAACTGAGTTTATTTCATTCCAATCTCATCTGGGTTTACAAACCGTAGCTATATTTATAGGCTTAAAAAGACTCCTAGAACACCGCAAGACTCAATTAATGACAAGACCCTTGAGTACTCACCCTAAGACTCTTAAAAGCACTAGACTCATAATTACTCTTCATAAAATTGAAAAATGACTCTTGCAAGAAAGATACAACGCAAAAAATTATAAATAAACAAAAGCGCCCCTCCACTTAATGCCAACAGAAAGCAACTACACTGACTGATTGACACAAGATCAAAGGAAAGATGATCCTATTTTGCAGGGCATTCAATATACCAAGTAATACAATTCAGTCCCTTTATAATGCAAGTAAACAAAAGTTAATAACTCCAGCATTCAATTATAAAAATAATGGCTTGAAGATATGACTAACAGGATAAGAATGTAAACAAAGATTTCTCCTCCCGAGTCACTCATGCCACTAAACTTGGGTACAATCAATCCCATAAAAAACTACAAGCCTGAAACAGAAAACAAACCTAGAAACCCATAACAAGTAGGATGACCATAGCTAAACTCAATTCTATATCGACTGTCCAATGTAAATATCAGATGCCCTATTTAGCAGATAATTAAATCATTAGAGTAACAAGTATGAATTACCTGGTGTTTAGCTAGAAAGAGGTGCTCAGCTTGAGTCTCATGCTCAATTAAGATTTTCTGGAATTGCTTCATGCTATCGGCCATTCTTCAATTGTTAATAAAATTACCCACCTAGCAGCACCACTGAAATGTCATGAAGAACAAAAGCTACAATTCATGAGATGCGTTTGGATCCTATGCAGAATAGTTATAATAAAATACCTTTCCAAAACGAGGCAAAGTAGAGTGGTGAAGATGAACTGAAAATCAGAGCCATGCTCAGCTTGCCGATTTGGAAACCAAAATTTCTTCCTGGGCATTTGGGAATCTATCATGGATCGAAAATTAACTCAAACCTGATAAAAATTGAGACAGTTGTCAATTCATACAAACACAGAACATAAAAGTACAAAATCGAGATGTGGGGTATTGGAGCTGAGGGGTTAGGATTTGTGTTTTGGGTATTAGGGTTTTTGGGTCTGGATTGCATTTAAGCGGGATATGAGAGCGTGAGAGAGAAGACTGACGGAAAAAACGGAGGGGAAGGGATGTGTGATTCAGATTTGGGTTTGGTGCGTTTCTGATTTTGTGCTTTTTGGGTCTGGGTTTTAGCCGAAAGGAGAAAGAGAGACAACAAAGAGATGGAGAAAGACAAGAGTGAAAAAAAGAAGAAGGATAAATTAGAGCAAACCTAATGAGCGCCAGATTCGGTTCAGGCCGGCCTTGGAGGATCCGGCCGAGGGTGCGTTCGGGTCGGGATTCATGCAGTGTTGATCGATGAAGAAGACCGGGTAGAGGAAATTGGAGGCCTTGGAGGCGTGCTCGAGAGCAGGGTTGTCGTGGATCCTCAGGCCCTTGGAACCTGAGTTTGGACGAAGACAGAAACCCAAGTTCTGAAGAGAGAGAGAGAGAGAGAGAGAGAGAGAGAGAGAGAGAGAGAGAGAGAGAGAGAGAGAGAGAGAGAGAGAGAGAGAGAGAGCTTGGGTGAGCTTGGGCGAGAAGAGAGAGAAAGAGAGCGCTTGGGCGAGATAGAGACAGAGAGAGCTTGGGCTAATTATGGCTACAGATCGAGATGTAAGGGGAAATAGAAATAAGTTATGCGACGGCAAGAGGAAAAGGCGTAGCAATTGATTACAAAGTTACTACGGCAAAGATTTTCCGTCGCAAATGATTAGGCTTAATTGCGACGGAACATTTTCCGTAGCAATAGAGTCTCAATTGCTACGGAAATCAATGCCGTCGCAAATTTCCGAAGCGAATGCAATTGTTTTTAGTAGTGAAATATCAAATTGCGACAGCTCATATGTCATTTTATCGTTACGCGAGATCAAGTCAGATTTGCATATATGATTACATTACTTTTACATATATTATCTCACACTTGATTTTTCTTCTTTTTTGGCAATGACATTAATTCATTAATCTCACACATCTCACACACTTGATTAGACCAAAGATTTCAAATTTCTTAAGGATACATAACATCTATACTCTGACAAGTAGCAACATATTTAATAGCATTTACGACGGCTATATTATTGTGCTCAATGTCATTTCGAACAGAAGATGATAATTCTTCAACAAAGGCCATTCTGCTTGTAAGCTTCTTCATGTTCTTTTCCTATAAGATAAATAGAAATGAAAATGGTGTATTAAAAAGACCAATTGTAATTTATTTCATTAATTTTGGTTAAATAGGGGGACGTTTTGAATAATTTAAACAAGGGTACATGAGGTTGGGGAAGGGGAGGGGTGCTACGGGCTCAGTGCCGCAATTGACTAGCACCGAGGAGCTAAACTCACATAAGTGACATAACCCTATAACATAAAAAAGAAAAAAATAATAAGAAGAAGAAATCAATTTTCTCTTACATTTGAATTCGTTGTAAAATCTCCACACCACCACTCTTTTGTATTCTATGCAGCGAAGGAATCTGTCCCAACTATATGAAAAGCGCGTAGTACATGGTAGACCAATAATCAATTGTTATCTGCTCTTTTCACAGAGTATGTGATTTGAGAAATTTCTGGCAACAATAATTTAAGTTGAGTATTATATTTAAGAGTGTGTTAATACACCTGTCATTTTTATCGTTATGCTAGATCAAGTTAAATTTATACATAAAATTTATGTTAATTTTACATAATTAAACCATCTTGCACACTATTTGTTTAAAGATGTCGGATTGCTTAAAATAAAAAAAATTAAAATTGTTGACAAGTCCCGTGATATTTTATTAGTCTATAAGTGGGTCATACTATTTATACTCGATGTCCTCCTGTGAAACAGACAATCAAATTGCAATAAACACCATAAATTAAGTGGAGAAACTGCTTACAAATTAAATACACATAAATTCATAGTGGCGTGAAAAATTATATGTATAGTAAAGGAACCATAACCACCAAATATGCTATGGGAAGACCAAGAATTGTTGATTCTTTTGATTGAAATCTATACAAACACGCTAATAAGTACGGTTGAAATGAGAAGTCATGCTTCCTACTATTTTTGGTTATCTCGTATCAAATTGCAAACTTTGGAACTTGTTTTTCTCAGGTGAGGGACAAATTTCCCCACATGGCAGAGGATCTCCAGTACTTCGAAGTCAGGTACCTTATTATTTGGAAATAATATAGGAGACTTTACTGAATTCTAAACCCTAAGCGTGATGCTACCTGTACGGTATCTAGCTGCTATATATAATTAAAAGTAACAATGAGTCTGTAAACTGGCATTTCCACTCTTAGATAATATCATAATAAAGTGCTTAGTGGAACCTATATATAGTCGTAATTTAACCAATAAGAGATAACAAGGGTGATCGATATCGAAGTCTTCTAGCTGATGATTGACACTTGTCCTATTTGAACTATACATATTACAGATCTCGAAGACTTTCCTCATTGGTCGTTCTCTAGTATAGATCAATTCTTAACCAAAACGAAAACCCTAATATGAATTTGCAGCACCAAACTTTCACGCCGGTGAATCCGCAGCACTACCAGTCTGGTCTGTGTCAGTAATTCACAATCTTTTACTTGGGTTGTCTATCATCAAACTGATTGACCGTGAAATAATAAAGATTAAAGAGGTAAGGTAAAAGCAACAATTTTTCTATTAATGTATTTGATTTTACTTTAATAATGACCCCAACCCCACCATTCTTTCATGTTCAATGAAGAAATTTTTCCAAATGGCGGAAGGCAGGAAATTCCAACCGCATAATTGTGGGTTCCACTTATAAAGTTTGCTGTAACACATTGTGTTGGACACATAGAATCGATAATCAATTCTATGGATTTCTTTCACAAAGCACATAACGATAAATGTAAAAAAAAAAAAAAAAAAAAACAATTTATGTGGTTATTATAATTGATCAGACATTAAAGATTGACCGTTGGATGTCTATCTTCAAACTGATTGACCGTGGGATAATAAAGATTAAAGAGGTAATGTAAAAGCAACAATCTTTCTGCTAATTTATTTGATTTTATTGTAAGGGTGCGGCTATTGTCACCCTATCATTTTATTTGTTCACCCTACTTGCTCATTACACCCTACATTTTAATTTCAATTATTAAATTTACTTATTTAACCAGTTTCTCTTTCCAAGAATATCCTTATATGACATATCCAATTAAAAAATAAATATTTTTAACGAAAATCTCTCATTTAATTTATACTCATAAAAAAAAATTAAAAATTATTAAAGTTTCCTAATAAAATCATCATAATCTGATTTACTCCCATTTTTAAAATTTTTTCTTTCAATTTCAATGTTCTCTATTTCAATCTATGTAAAAATATTAGTAAATTTTTTTTTCTTCGTGTTTTAAATTTTTACTTTCGGTGTTCACAATGAATATTGCAAAGATTTTGATGAAGTTAAATGTAATGATTTTGTGAATTGAATAACGAATTGATGATGAGGAGACAACAAAAAGAGAAAGAAAAAAATAGTAATAAATTCAAATTTTGGGGGAGAAGATAAAGATTAATGTTATCCAATGAGAAACTTTATTAAAATAGTAGTCTTTTTTTTTTTTTTTTTGAGATGAATGGTGTCAAACTTTATTAAAAAGAAGTAGCTAGTGATTACAAAGTTCATGAGTAATAACCTCATGAAGAAAAGAAGGAACAGAAGAATAAAAGAGAGCTTGGCCCGGAGCAGATGCCTGGGCAGCCATTAGATGAGCTGCCTTATTTGCATCTCTTCTTGTATGCACTATCCGAACATTAGGCAGTGCTTCCAACAACACTCCTAGATCTTCATATATACGCCCTAGTCTAGACAAGTTAACTCCAGAACTAGATAGCTGTTGTTTAATAACCAAAGAATCTGTCTCCACAATTGCAGGCTGCAAGGACTGCTCAATTATAAGCTCCAATGCCTCCTTGCACGCGAGAAGTTCAGCATGCTCAGCTGAGAGCAACCCCCATACTGGCCTTCCTTTACTCACAAGAAAGTTTCCTGAACTGTCTCGCAAGACCAAACTAATGGCACCTGCTCCAGAAGCAGTCACAAATGCCCCATCGATATTTATTTTGATACAGCCAATTGGAGGACTTTGCCAACGAACCTCCCTATTAGCTCCTCTACCACGATCAAGATTACAAGAATTATGATAGATATAATCTTGTAGCCTGGAAGTGGAAAATAAAACAACATCCCCCACACTCCTGGCTTTACCTTCCCAAACTCTAGTATTCCTTTCTTTTCACACACTCCACAAAAGAAAGATAAAGACATCAAACAGAGTTGAAGACAACCTACTCGAACAAAACATAATCCATTCCAGAATTCCCATTCCATCTGATTCAGTAGTGAAACATACCTGAGCCAGCGTAACATTGGAACGCAAAACTTCACGAGTAAAGGTACAATCCCGGCACAAATGCAGTGTAGATTCAATCCTCCCAATGCAAAGTACACATAGTTGTGAGTCAAGAGGAACATGTTTTGTCACCAACCTTTCCAGAGAAGGAAGAATATTGTGACAAATCTTCCACATATTCACTTTAGTAGTAGCTGGAACCTTAACTTGCCAAATTCGCTTCCAAAATTGGGAAGTTGTACCAACCAACATCATTGGTCTCCCCACATTTTCAAAGCAAGAATGTCTGTAAGCTGTCTTTACCGAGAACTCTCCTTTTTTTTCAAGTCTCCATGCAATCTTATATATTTATATTTTCTTATACTAAGTAGTCTTTGTATTTAATTAATTACTTATATATTTATATTTTCTTATATATTTAGATTCTAGAAAATTAGTGTACTTAGAGCATCTTTAGCAGACTCTCTATTTTGGCTCCTTAGCTATTTTGGAAAGCATGTTTAGCTTTTTATCTATTTTAGCAGCTGCACCAGACTCCTAAGTGGCTCTCTATTATAACTTTTAGCTATCTCGCTCCTAAATATAGAGAGCGAGATGAGGCTCTCTATAATTTAAAACATTCATTTTAAGTTATTTTATGTCATTTATAAATACATTTAAACTATTTAATCTTTATTTAAAAAATAATATAAATTTAAAACTAGCTAAAATAGAGAGCATTGATGCAGACGTAATTCTAAAGTGGCTAGCTAAAATAAAATTTTAGCTACTTTAGCTAAAATTTGACTCAAAAATGGCTAGCATTGCTAAAGATGCTCTTATTAGTCATTTTGCACTTGGATAATATTGTCTTTCAATAATTCAAATGTTTATAGGGTGAACTAAGAAAATAATATGGTGGCAATAGCCGCACCCTTACTGTAATAATGATCCCAACCACCATTCTTTCATGTTCAATGAAGCAATTTTTGCAAATGGCGGAAGGCAAGAAATTCCAGCCGCATAATTGTGGGTTCCACTTACAAAGTTTGCTGCAACACAATGCGCTGGACACAGAGAATTGATAATAAATTCTATGGATTTCTTTTACAAAGTACATAACGATCAATGTAAAAAAAAATCAATTTATTTAGTTATTATAATTTTTTTTTTTTGAATAAAGGACCGGTGCGGCTGCCCTCACGCCTTAATTAATGAGACTGTCGAATACACAGGGGGGGGGGGAAGGGGGGGGGGACATTAAGCCTAAACCCCTGATTACAATAAGCATATAGAGTATGTCCTGATTAGTTATTATAATTTATCAGACATTAAATCGTGACAACTTGTTTCATTTTATCGTTACGCGATTTCAAGTCACATATGCAGTTTAGGTTACTTTACTTTTACATATAGTATAAATTATTTGATCACAAGCTTAACTCGACCAAAGACTTCAAATCGCTTAAGGATGAATAATATCTATATTCTTACAAAAAGCGATATATTTAATAGCATAAACGTGAGTTATATTATTGGTGCTCAATGTCATCTCGATCACAAGCTGGAAATTCTTCAACAAAAGACAATCAATTAAGAAGTGGTGAGATATATAGTTGAGTTCTGAGTTCAGAGTCAAATGAAAAATCACACGAATGATAAATAGAGAAGAACAAACTGCCAATCAACCAATCAAAATTTTCATGGAAGATGACAATTAACTCACACTAGCTAATTACAAGTCACCAGGTTTAGTATTTGTTTTGCGGAAAGTTACCTGGTTTAGTATGGTTGAGACGAGAAGCCATGCTTCCTACTAAATTCTGTATATGGCCTTGGATTACAAGTGCAAGTGGGTTTTTGATACTGCCGACTTTGGAACTTTTTCTCTGCTCGGGTGTTCTCAATTGGCAGAGAGGATCACCACATAGCACTTTATTTTGTTTCAAATATTAGCTGATACCAAAGAAGAAGGGAGGAGACCTTTGGCGTACTTTACAAGCACTATAACATCTTCAATAGGTCATTCTGTTTTAAACTTCTTCAATTAGTAAAGGGAAATTTGAATTCATTGTAAATGGTGGTGGAGAGTTCTTTCGCATTCTTTGAAGCGATTCATCCAATGGCTGGAAGAAGTTTTTAGACATAGGAATTTCTACCCCAAAATGGTGGGTCTACCTATGAATTTCGACGCAGTGCGTTGTACATACGGAACCATTAATTATTTTTTTTATGGGATATTTTCACAAAGTATGTGACAAGATAAATTTCTCACATTAATTTGAATTGAAATTTATATTCGACCATGTAAGGTTGCGACAACTCATATGTCATTTTGTCGTTATGCTAGAGCAGGTCAGATCTGCACATAAATTTATGTTATATTTAAAGACATTGAATTGCTAAAGCTTTAATAATATTTAAATTGATGATAAGTATTGATATAATTTATTAGTGTATAACTGGGTCCATATTACTATTGGTGCTCAATGTTCTCTGATCTGTAAATGAACTGGAAAAATTGTTGAAAATTTTAAAATACACATGAGCTCAGAGTCAGAGAAAAGTTATATAGATTAACGACAAAGAGATTTGCCATGAAATGTGATATGCAAAAACCAAGAATTCTTTACTCTTTTGATTAAAATCTATACAAATATGCATGCTATTAATTTGAAAGTTACCAGGTTTGGTATGGTTGAAATGTAGAGTCACGCTTCCTACTATTTCTGGGTATCTCAGATCAAATTGCAAGTGGGTTTGGAGAGTGCCAACTTTGGAACTTGTCCCTTTGATCAGGTGAGGGACAAACTTCTCAATTGACAGATAGGATCTTCTCTATTGTAACCAAAAAAGAGAGAAGAGAGGGTCAGGGTCAGGGTCAGGGTTGGCATACCAATTAATTAGGTGCACACGCCAAATTTCCTCATCTAGTAACCTTATTCCTTGGAAACGAAAAAGGAAGATTTCTTTTTTAGTAAAACGTGATAGCAGCAGTACTAAAGTACTGCTATAATGGGGAGCCGTGATGCATGTGAAGCTTTTCTTTGTGTTAGCTATAAAGTGGCGAATGTGCCCTTGACTTTTTGGGAAATCTCCAGGGTATCCAATCCCCTTCTATTGTCGCGGGACTTGCTTAATTAGGGGAAATCATGACAAAAGAATAAAATAAAAATCTTGGCTGGGGGAAGGGGATCCTTCTAGTTGGATATGACGGTGCCTACTTTTATTTAATTTTTTTTTTACAAGGAAACTCACATTAAATTAAACCAACAAGATCCACGACAAATCGACCAAATTTGTACACCAATTCCAATCTCGATCAAAGAACACCCATGAAATCTTAAACCAAAATCTCCAATACAGAACAACAATCTCTAGATCACAACACACTGGAAGAAAAGCACAGCCACCAATCGGAACGAAAAGACCAATGAAAGTAACATAAGGCAGATCCAACAAGGGATCCGAGAATTAGCCACCATAAAGGTGAACAGATCCTTATTGCACAACCGGGTAGAGACCCAAGTGCTCTAGCAGGATAACCCCGCTTAAAATCAAGCTCCGAGGAGCAACAACAGCTGAGGAAAGAAGATATAAGGCACTAAAATCCTCGGTGATCATATGAATTGGATCAAGAAGAAGTAGAGAAATCAGACCTGGAATAAAGACGTCGACGATAGGAAAATTGGAAGATCAAAAGGGAAAAAATTAAAGGAAAAGGGCAAATTTGATTTTACCTCCCTGATTTTTAGGCCCTAAATCATTTGTGCCTCTACATTTTTAGTTTCATCATGGGTGCCCCTATACTCACCAATTTCAGTCAATCTCGTCTAAACCCTCGCTTTCATGCTAACTATTGTGTGATGTATTTTGAAATTGTAATCACATACAATATAATTTTGCATACCGCATTAGTGAATCATCATCATACATAGGAGCTCATTACACCCACATTTTCATTCACAAAATATATACTTGACAAAAAAAAAAGTAATGATTGGACATGATTGATTAAATTGGAGAGCACAATGGTACATGTGATGAAATTATAAGTGTAAGGCCACAACTGATTAAACATGTAAAGATTAGGAAGGTAAAATAAAATTTACTCAAAGGAAAACAAGAAGAAAGCAAGCAAAGCAGGGAAAAAAGAGGCATCAGGCCTCAGATTTGGGACAAGCCCAAGCAAAAACCACCATAATTCATATTGTTCTTTTTTTTTTTTTTTTTTTTTTGAAAGGGGTTTGGAACCCGGCCAAGCTGGGAGGCTCATCCCCACGCCTGACTTATTATATTAAAGATTAAATTATGTTTAGTCCCTGTACTATGACCCTTTTTTCGTTTCAGTCCCTGACATTCTCAATTAATCTGAAAAGTCCCTAACGTCAAAATTTCCGTCTGATTGGTCCCTCCCGCGTCAAATTAGAAGTTGGCCTTAGGTGAAATGTCCAATATACCCCTATGTTATTTCTTTTTCCTTTTTAATTTCTTTTTCTCCTTTTATTTTTTTTTCTTTTTTTTTTCTTTTTAATTTCTTTTTTTCCTTTTTTTCTTTTTTCTTTTTAATATCTTTTTTGCTTTTTTTTTTTTTTTTTCTTGTTCCTTTTTAATTTTTTTTCATTTTTAATTTCTTTTTTGTTTTTTCTTCTTTTTTTCTTGTTCCTTTTTAATTTTTTTTTTCCTTTTTTTTTCTTTTCATTTTGCCTACTTTCTCCTTCCTCAACCCACCAATCTCATTCCGATCAAACTTCACAACCCATTTGTTTCTCTCCCCAAATTGAAACCAAACCCAGCAAAGACCTAGCTTGGCGGTGCAGAGATGGACATCGAGCAAAAGCAAGAGGCTAGGAGCTGATCGATCACTTCTTCACCTTCTCTGAAGCCATCTCCCTCTGTTGGGATCCGCCCTCGCCGACGCCATCTCCCAAACACAAGCAGATCCCAATCAGCTCGGAAATTCGCCGCTATACCACTCCCCTCTTGTTTTCACAGCCTACTTCTCTCTCTCCCACTCAAATCTCACTTTCTCTCTCCACATCAAGCCTCAATCTGGAAACTTTTCACTGAAAACTACTATTTTTTCAGACTCTGAGGTTTTTGGGTCTTGCTCAAAATGGTGATATGGATTTTGGGTCTGGTTGAAATGATGGTTTTTGATGGCCAAGTTGACCAAAACCAGAAGTGAAGAAGAAGAATAGTGATGGAAAAGGAAAATCGCCGCCGGCGTGGAGAATAATAATTGGGGTTTCGGGTCGATCTGGATTGGTTCGCCGACGTGGCGCTACCGATGCAGCAGGATACGATGGTCATTAAAAAGGAAAAAGAAAAAAGAAAAGAAAAAGGAAAAAAGAAATTAAAAAGGAAAAAGAAAAAAGAAAAAAAAAAGGGCCGCCAGCATGGAGAACAAGAATTGGGATTTCGGGTTGATCTGGATTGGTTCGCCGACGTGGCGCTACCGATGCAGCAGGATACGATGGTCATTAAAAAGGAAAAAGAAAAAAAAAAGAAATTAAAAAGGAAAAATAAAAAATAAAAAAGCAAAAAAGAAATTAAAAAGGAAAAAGAAAAAAGAAAAAAAGAAAAAAAAGAAATTAAAAAGGAAAAAGAATAAAAAAGGAGAAAAAGAAATTAAAAAGGAAAAAGAAATAACAGAGGGGTATATTGGACATTTCACCTAAGGCCAACTCCTAATTTGACGCGGGAGGGACCAATCAGACGGAAATTTTGACGTTAGGGACTTTTCAAATTAATTGAGAATATCAGGGACTGAAATGAAAAAATGGTCATAGTACAGGGACTAAACAGAATTTAATGCTCTGATACCAAATTGACAGGACCCGCCCCGAATTTCACCTTGAAATCCGAGGTGGCCCTGCGGGGCCCACCTTAGAGATAACTCTACCGAGAACTGGTCGAGTCACCCCTAAAGTGGACTACCCAAAAATAGTAACCCACAATAGATCAGAGCCAAACAAAGAAGTGCGGAAGCTATTCGTCAACTATGCCTCGAACCATGTACGCCCGACCTCAACTAATAACGCCTGCAAACTGGGCATTAGAAACCGAAAGGCCCAGGGCAAAGTAGACGAAAAACGTTAGCGTGAGTGGACAAAAATAAACAATTTAAAATAAGAAGGATTTCATACTTTCCCACATTTATTCCATTTAAAACTCGATGCATGCACAAATGGTAAAACACATTTAGCTTTAAAACCAAGGATTTCAAAACGATAAACCGACTAGCCTCGCTAGTCAAAACATTCGAAAATAATATATCGTAAAACTGAAATCTCATTTCTCAAGAAGATAAGACCAGCCCCGCTGGCTACAGTGAAAATCGGACTAGCCCCGCTAGTCAAGCAACGATAAAATATGGGGAAGAAGTTTCACCATACGAAAGAAGGGAGCCTCCCAAACTCGGGTCGGAGTGTCCCACACTCTGGAGCATCCCATGCTCTGCTCTTACTCACCCACAAACACATAGTAAGCAGGGAGGAGTACTAATAGGCTAGCTAGCAATAAATATGACGACCCAGGTATGGCGGGTAAAAATCATACGAAAAATCGAAAATCAGTAAGGCTTCCCCATAAGTCCCGCGAATAAAGAAAACACGGGTACGATTCCCAACCGTACCCGGAAATTCTTGTAGAAAGTCACATAAATCTACAGCGTGTCCCACACGCTAAAAGAATAATTAGATCAATTATAAATCGCAGTTCCGAAACAAAACCGAATCCAGAATCATCAATGAGGCATTCCCAATGCCAAAACCGTAAATCGATAAATAAACAAGAAATATAATTCCATCGAAATCTCATTTCGAAAAATATTCCAGAAATCTCAATATCGACGAATAAAATATATTAATAAATTCCGGAAATCACCTCGGAAAATAATTCGTCGAAAATCACTTAAATCACAAGTTCAAATCCGAGCGAATAAAACTCACGTTCCAAAAATCATGATGGAAAATCCAAGCAATATTCCAAAACCGAAATCATATCCGAAACTAAAATAATATGATAATTAATAAAGCATTAATTCGAAAAATAAATGCATGCATCAATATTCAAAAACAAACGTCCACTCACAGTACTAGTTGGCGACCACGCAAACGAGTCCCTTCATCTAGCCGTAGCTCGCAACATTACCCTGTACACAATTATATTTCCGTAAACGGCAATCCGATAAAATAAATACGAACCTAAACGAAACCCGAAAATCCCTATCTCCATTACTTCTCGGATTCAATCCAAATCACACCCAAATCTCTTCCACAACACCAATTCCTCAATTTACATATTCCACAATGAAAACGAGGGAAATCCAACGGCCGGATTTCCCACAATTCCATCACAAAACTTCAAACTTCGGAAATTCACAAACAATTCCAAACTCCTCCAAAATTCACCAAACTTCACATACAAGCTCTATGATAATTATAGAATTTAACTAGCTAGAAAATGAAATTAAAAAGTTACCCTAGCCGCCGCTACCGCCGCCCACAGTGGCGGCGCCGCCGCCACCGCCACCAGCTCCGATGGCCACCAAACTTTGGCAACAGCACCTACTCAACGGACCCAATAATTCTTTCAACTGTAACCAAGTTAGAAAATGAGCGGAAGTACCTCAACAATTAAAGAGAAGCTTGAACTCAAACTGTGAATAGTGACCGTAATCTTCCAATCGTCGATTCTTCCTCTACACTGCAAATCGTGGCTCAAGGCTAGGGGGAAAATGATCCTTGTCAAAAACCGAACCTTCGACGCCGGTTTGGTGGCTGGAGATGGCCGGAATCGAGAGAAATCGGCGTTGACTCAAATTGCTACAGTAAAGTTTTCGGGCTTGATTCTTCATTTTCCGTCCAAACCGCCGTGAGTTATCGCCGTGGGGAGGTTGGGTAGGAGTAGAGGAGTCCAGCGGTGGCACTTGTTCGTTCCCAGGTGGCCGGAATCAAGAGGTGGCCGGAGTTGCAGAGAAGAGGGAGAGAGACGCGGGGAGGAGGAGAAAGAGAGAGAAATGAAAAGTTACCTGGCCCAACAGTAAAAATTCAAATATATACTATCTATCATGAACAGTAACTTTCGTATTTCGCTTATAACTTTCGTATACGAACTCCGATTTTTACGTACCACATATGCACGCGTTCGGTTTAACGTCCTCTACAACTTTCATGAAGAACAATTTCTCAAATTTTGACCCGAACAAAAAGTCAATTTTTAGGGCCACTAAAAGTACTAAAACGAGTGAAAGTAAAGGTCGTTTACCGTCCAAATGACTAGTACCGGTAAATTTAGGTTCGGGACGTTACATTAATATTAGGGTTGGGCATAGAGGGGGACATAAAACCTTGACCTCTAGCACCAGTACATAAATCCTCATAGAGTACATCCTGGATAATCACAGGAGACCCATCTAACCAAACATCATCTATATAATTAAGACTAGCAAGATGCGCCAATCTATTGGCTACACCATTTGCTTCTCGGAAGATATGCCTAATCTGAACAGAGTGTAAAGATGTCAAATACGACTTACAGTCATCGATAATGCGCCCTAATTCAGATCGATCTTCCATAGTTTGTTGTAACGCAGCAACCACAAGCGAGCAATCACTCTCTAGGTCAATGGCACCCCAATATTGGTGAATAGCCAAAAGAAGTCCAGCCCTACAAGCCTCTGCTTCCATGTGCGTAGGAGAAAGGACATGAGGGAAATAACGAGTCATCGCTGCAATACAAGTACCAAACTCATCACGTACCACAATACCCACACCACCATCCCCAAACTCTGATCTGTAGCTACCATCCACATTAATTTTCAGCCGGCCACGAGGGGGAAGCTCCCATTTTGTTCTAATCCTTGGGTTCTTTTTCAGCCCAACCGGATGATGTTTATGAAAATCCTCCAGGAACTTCGAAGCCCACTGTGCTGCGCTAGAAGCATTGAAGCACATGCCCTGCCAAAGGACATTGTTCCTCTCAATCCATATGACCCACATGAGCATGCAAAACAACTCAAATTGACCTCCTTGCAATAATTCCATGACATTAAGAACCCATTCCTCCAAATGACGTCCAGGAACATTCTTCACATGCACACCCAAGTTACTAGCCAACCAAGTACCGCCAGCAATGTCACAATCCTTAAAAAGATGAATGCCATCCTCAACTGAACTATTGCATAGAACACATTTCATATGTGGGAGAGAGACACGTCGTGCAAGGGCAACTTTAGTAGGTAGAATACCTTTTAAAACTCTCCACATAAAGGACCGTACCTTAGGAGGTGTACGTGCATGCCAGAGTCTTCTCCAGAATTTACTATTGACCCCAAAAGAACCATTAGATGCAGACGCCCTAGATACTCGATCAACTGCATTCCGAGCCACATGATAGCCAGAACGAACACTATAACAACCCTTCTTGTCATAGTACCATGTTAATCTGTCCTCTGCACCACTCGTACTTAGAGGAATGCGCCCTATTATTTCAACTTCTGAAGGCGTAAATAGCTCCTGTAGCACCGCAAAATTCCACTCATGCAGATCACTATCAATTAAGTCAGCCACCCGTAAATTCTCTAATCCATCCGGGGGTCTAGTGAAGGGCTTAAAACTGAAGGGAAGAGGCATCCACGGATCAGACCAAACCGAAATATTAGAACCATTACCAACCTGGAACCGTAGCCCTTTCTTCAGCAATTCTCGTCCATGCATGATACTCCTCCAGGCATATGAAGCTCCACCCACCAACCCAGCATCCAAAAAACTACAATCCGGGAAATAGTTTGCTTTATAGAGTGAAGCAATAAGGGATGTAGGGTTTTGTATGATTCTCCACCCTTGCTTAGCAAGCAACGCCTGATTAAATAGAACCATATTCTGAAACCCTAATCCCCCTTCTGTCTTAGGCAAACAAAGCTTCTCCCAAGCTAGCCAATGGATTTTCCTATCATTCAACTTGTCCCCCCACCAGAATTTAGCCATTAAGCTATGCATCTCCTGGCACAAGTGTTGCGGTAACTCAAAGCAACTCATTACGTAAGTAGGGATAGACTGAGTAACAGCCTTGATCATAATTTCCTTCCTTGCAGCACTCAACATCTTCTCTCTCCATCCTCTTGTACGCTTGCGGACCCTTTCTGTTAAGTAATCAACAGCCTCAGACTTTGAATAACTAATTTCAATGGGGAGGCCAAGATATTTGTCATGTTTATCAACCCGCTCAACATCCAAACTTGCGGCCAGAACATCTTGCTTAGCCCTGTCCACGTTCTTACTGAAAGCCACTGAACTCTTCTGAAAATTAATACACTGCCCAGATGCCTCCTCATACTTCTTGAAAATATTCTTCAACACTAGACACTCTTCCATTTCTGCTTTGAAAAAAATAAAGGAGTCATCAGCGAAGAAGAGGTGAGAAATAGGAGGAGCACCTGTACAAATTTGAACCCCATGAATCAGCTCCGACTCTTCCGCATGCAGGATAAGTCTGGATAAAGCTTCCGCACAAAAAAAAGAAAAAGATAAGGTGAGATAGAGTCACCCTGTCTTAATCCTCTAGAAGGTACAATTCTTCCTCTTGGAGTCCCATTGATAACAAAAGAATAAGACATAGTAGTAATACATCTCATCACCCAAGTAACCCAGATAGGACTGAAGCCAAGCTGTAAAAGAACTGCTTTCAGAAAACTCCATTCAACCCGATCATATGCCTTGCTCATATCAAGCTTCAGAGCTCCAAAACCAACATGTCCACGTCTTCGATTTTTCAAGAAATGGGCTATTTCAAAGGCCGTCAATGAGTTGTCAGAAATCAACCTTCCCGGGACAAACGCACTTTGAAATGGGGAGATCATACCATTCAAAAGCGGCTTGATCCTGTTAGCGAGAACCTTAGACCCAAGCTTGTAGAGGACATTACATAGACTGATTGGTCGAAGCTGACTAATGCTCTCCAGATCTTTCACTTTAGGGATTAAAGTAACATTCGTACCATTTACCTGCTTCATCATATCATCAGACTCCAAAAAACAACGGACAGCCCTGGTAACGTCCCCTCCCACTAAAGGCCAGAAATGCTGGTAGAAGCAAGGCGCAAAGCCATCCGGGCCAGGTGCCTTAGCCGGATGCATTTGTTTCAGTGCTTTGAAAACCTCATTCTCTGTAACATCACAAGTGAGCAAAGCATTCATGTCATCAGAGACACAAGTAGGCAGCAAAGAAGCGACAACATCCATTCCTCGAGGTTGTGAAGTAGTGAAGAGAGTTTGGAAATAATTCAAAATAATAGATTCAATCTCCCCATCATCAGTACACCACAAACCATCCTCATTAAAAAGCCCTTTTATTCTATTCTTCTTCCTTCGATTGCTGGCACGCTGGTGGAAGAAACGTGTATTGAAGTCCCCATCAGAGAGCCAAAATACTTTAGACCGCTGCCTCCAAAAGTCTTGTTCCTGCTTCAACAGATCATTGAGCTTTGTTTCTAATTCCACTCGTATCTCATCAGGGGGAGATGAAAGGGAAGAATCATAAAAGAGTGACAATTTCTCCCTAATGGCAACAATATCCCTGCACAAAGCCCCAAATTTAGTTTCACTCCATTCAATGAGTAATAGCCGGGTTTGCTTAATCTTGTTACAAACAATTGTGAAGGGATCAGTTCCACTATCATGTCTCCACCCCAACTTTACCATTTGACTACACTCCTCATCTCTGAGCCATAGCTCCTCAAACCGAAACACCTTTTTCTTCTTCTTCTGTTTCTTCCTAGGTCTACAAACACGGGCCTCCAAAACAATAGGTAGATGATCCGACTTATTAGGAAGTTGGTGAACAACCCTAGAAACAGGGAAAAGATCAATCCAACTTCTGGAGGCTAAAAAACGATCCAACCTTATCCTTATCTCCTCCCCTCCACGTTTCCCTCTCCAGGTAAAGCAACTCCCATGGAAGACAATATCCTATAAAGAAAACAACTCAACAATGTCTCGGAAACCATCCATTTGCCGATCACGCCTTAGAAGACCTCCCTCCTTCTCATCATTCCGTAATATTTCATTAAAGTCTCCACCTAAAACCCACGGTAGAGAACACTGAAACCCGAGGGTTTTGATTAGTAACCAAGTTTTGTGCCGGTCCTCCACTTTTGGGTGCCCATAAATACCTGTAAATCTCCACTTTTTCAGGTCCGAAGGCTTCCCCACGGTAACATCCACATGGTTATCAGAATAACTTCGTACCGAGATTGGAGTGTCATCATTCCAAAGTAGACATAAACCCCCAGCCCGGCTTACCCCCTTACCATTCTTCTTCTGCTTGAACTTACAGGGAACAGCAAAAGCATTACGCCACCCGAGCTGTACCTTTATCTCAACCATTTCAGCAACTGTACATTTTGTTTCAGACAAGAAAACTAAATTGGGATGAATCAGGGAAATCAACCCTTTAAGCCCTTTAACTGTCCAAGGGTTCCCAATCCCTTAGCAGTTCCAACTCAAGACATTCATGACTCGTGATGGGTCGAATCCGGACCCATCACGGAAGAGCGTTCAAGAGTACGCCCACCACTCATCGTTGGAGAACAAGAACTAACCACCACCTTACGTACTGCAAAACCTGTTCTAGCAACCTTTCCTTTACGTGCATGGGATGCATGGGACTTATCAGCTTTTTTCTTTTTACCCCCCTTATCCATATCAATCCCGTGTGCATGGACCACAGTAGGAGAGAGGACAACATCAGCCCATTTATCCTGCATGGGCCCAACAACCAAGGATTTTACAGTCAACCTAGTCTTCCCCAAGCCCGCTTCCAAAAAAAGTGCATCAGACTCCCGCTGTTTTAAATTCAAATTAGAAATACTCCCGTTCACCTCCTTAGAAGGCAACTGCACTGATTCCGGATCAAGAGAATCACTAGACTGCAATGGTAATAAAGACTCGATCTTCTTCCTAAAAGCAGCCTCCGTAATTGGTACCGTAATTAAAGCTGCCCTCAAATCCGGCGCCAATCCCACAGGCACATCCCGCAACTCACTCCCCGTATTCTCCGCCACCACCGGAGACAACTTCCGGCCACCCTGCACCTCTAGTCTCCTCCGTTTAGTTAATCGTTGATCCTCCACTATTCCACGAGAAACCGCCGTATCAACCTCCATAACATCACCGACCCCGATCTCGTGTTCATCCATACCAGAATCTCACTCCTCTCTAGAGCGGGTAAAGCCCACCGTAGGGAGCTCCGGCGCTGTCATAATCCACCCAGACTTCTTTTGAGGTGACAGACCAAATCTGCATCCACCACCACCAGATCCTTGCACCTGGGAATTCAACCGAAACTGTTCTAGCAACCACTCCTCTTTCTTCTCAGCATTGAGAAGCGCATCATAGGCTGGCTCGTTTAGCTCCCTAGCCGCACGCCTAGGGCACTTCCCACCTGTATGAGACATCAAACCGCAGAAAAAGCAAAAGTGCGGAAGCCGTTCGTATTCAAGATCAAATCTGGTACTCGCCGACCAACCAGACGGTTTGAAACTAACCCATTTGATCAGAGGAGCCTCGACGTTAACTCCAACCCTAAGTCTCAGAAACTCCCCTAAGCAGCTGATCCCACACCCCTTAACAGCCCTCACAAACTGCCCAATAGCCTGGCCAATACATCTCCCTGAGCTCTCAATACGTTTCTCCTCCAGATACATCAGAGGGAGGCCTCGCACACGTATCCAGAAATATTGAGTAGACAGGGGAACTAACATGGGATCTTCACGTCCATCAGTGACAGCCACCGCCAGTAATGATTTATCGAAGGACCATGGGCATCCCTTAACTGCCCACTTTAGATCAGCCTCCAGTTTGAATGAGAACAAAATCCTCCTCCCTCCACCCAGTTGACATGCTGAAATCCTCGTCCGATCCGGAGGCTCCGATTTGGGGATCCACAAGTTCTTCATCGTACTAACAAGGGATTCAAATCGAAGCTGCTTCGTATTGAGCAGTTCACACACCAGAAACCACCGCCGTGGCTCCTCCTGTAGTATCTCCGATAGGAAAACCACCTCCACCTCCGTCTCCGCAAGTGCAAGCTTTTTGGCAAAGTTTCCAACGACCTCCTCCATTGAACAAAGGCTATGAGATAGCACGCGATAACCTCTGGCAATAACCCTAAACCACCACCACATCCGTCACAAGGACACCGCGGTAACTGAAAGAAGAGAAAACCTAACCCTCGACTAGAGAGAGAAGGAACTAAAATTGGTAGGATTTTAGGTTCATATTGTTCTATTATGCTTTTTACTTAAGGTGGCACCTTAATTTGATTTCATTGTTTTACAATGTTATTGTACCACAAGTGGTTAATACTAACTTATTACCATTCATTTTGCTTTGCTTTGTATAATGTCACCTTAAAAAGCTATTTGAACATAAAATCAAGAGCCCTTTACCCTTGTGCTCTTCTCAAGAGTCTTAATATCATTTTGTTACTCATCCTCAAAAAGAAACTTGTTAGAATTGTGTTATCATCATTAATATTTTGAACGCATACAAAATTTACTCCTTTAAAAAAAAATAAAAAATTATTGGGTAAGACATTAACAATGGCTATGAGACTCGCAAAATACACTACTAACCGGAATGAGAAGTGAATGCATTCCTTACATTATTTTTTATTTTCTTTAACTTTCTTTTCTTTAGAAAAAGAGAGATTGAATATGGTACTTCATTAATTAGAGACATAAAATTAATAGGTAGGATGATTTCTTTGTCCAACTTTCATTAATCTTTAGGGCAGCCGGACGGGTTATCTGTTGTTGTGATGATGGTGTGTCGATGGATTGGATCCGGCTATTGGATGAAGATGGCAGATTCAGTGAGATACCATACCTGGACGGTGCTGCATCGATGGTGGGTAACTCGGGGCGCCGTTGCACCTCAAGGAGTCGGTGCATCAGGGGAAGGTCCAGATTGGGTCGCAGGACTGGCTGCGGACTGGCAACCTGGGTGGCGGCGATGGGATCGATCGATCCTTTTGCTTTGGCCCCAATCTCGGCGAGTTGCAGTCTGGGATTTTCAACCAGATTTGGTATGGTTTGGTTGCTAGGATGGTGGGATGGCGATCAAGGCCTTGACTCGATGGTGGTGTGCCGGTGTAGGTGGTGCAGCGGAGGCGGCGGCGTCGCTGTGCAGGGGGCGATGGTGTTGATGCTACGGTGGGCCTGGGTGGTGGGCTTTCTCACTGAGATTTGGGTTGGATGCTGTGCTGCATCGCTGATGTCGCTCCAGCCTCGATTGGAACGCGGACGGTGGTTGCCTGGGAGGAACAAGAAGGGGGTGGCGAGATCTGGTGCAGAGGGTCTTGGATCGGATCGGATTGTTCCGATCTGGTTTGGGCGGTTTGCAGCAATCCAGGCGAGGGGGATGAGTTGGTGTGGCGGCCAGCAGCGTGGAAAGGGGGTTGGGCCGGGTTATGTGTGTTGGGCCCTTGTGGGTGGGCAGTTCTTACTAGGTTTTAGGGTTTGGTCTTTTGGTTTTGTTTTTTCGGTAATAAGTTTTAGTTGTTGGGTCGGTGCACAGCAACTATTGGCATAGACAATCTTCTCTTCGGCGATCTAGAGGGTCGTTCCTGTTCTGGAGTTGGGTCAGCAGCGGTGGTGAAAATGTCTGGCTGTGGCATACTAGCATAGATAATCATCCTTGGCCTTCTAGTGGGTCGTTCCTTTCTGGCTGCGGGTCGGAGATGATGGCGATTTGGAGCATTTGTGGATTGCCGGTGTTGACATTAAGGTGGCACTGGAGTTGGGTTTAGTTTAGTCTCAGGTCTGATGGTCCAGCATTTCATTTTGGTCTGGTTCGAAGTCACAATGAGTGTAGACTTGGTCGATCAAAGGCAGGTCAGGAGGACTCTGGGTGGCGAGTTAGTGTTGACAAAGTTGTGAGTTAGACATTCACTGCTCCTGCGCATGTTGTCTCTGCCTTTTAGTTGATGTGCAAGTCTTGAGTCTGTAGTTGAGTCGGGGTTTTTTTGACTCCATCAGTCAGTCATTATGGAGTTCTAGTGTGAAGTCCAGTGGCCATTTCTGTGTAAGAGATGTTGCCAAAACTCGTTGTAACCAGTTCATTATTAATGAAGTTTCTTCTTGATAAAAATAAAAAATAAAAAAATAAAAAATAAAAAATAAAAAACTTTCATTAATCTTTAACAAATATAACTTTAATTGTTCAAAATTTAATTCAATTCATTTTATCATTACCTATTTACCTTGGTAACAATCTCAATCATTACAATTTCACATAGTAACTAGCATTTATATATGGACTACTTTTATTAATACATCTATCAAAGAGATCAACCTTTCCCGTCTTAGACAATCTTGTTCCATAGCACTTCTATATACACCTACAAAGACCAACTAAGTATATATACCTACACAGATTCCATTGAAGTAGTTGTTTGTTAAGTGGGCGGGTAATTCACTTTGAAAGTCATCTCTTTCTTTTGTTTTTTTTTTGTTGTTCTTGTCATCCTGTAAACATTTTTTGTTATTAATGTAAAGCTAAGTTCTTTTAGAGGTTACTATCGATCTTAACCACCAAAATAGATATCTAGCATCTTTTCCCTCAATAATAGAAAAGACAGCAGTACCTTTAATACTTGCTAAATACCTAATTAGTTTGATTAACATTATTATATAAAGCGACTATGACTGGTAAACTTCATAAGCATTTGGAGAGCCCGTTTTATATGTTTAATAGTAGACATGTAAATTAAATATTTGATTATTATAAGGATAATAGTTATCATAGTGCACAAAAGTACCAACTTGTGATTAATTAATTTATTTTGGGAAATTCCAAAATGAGAGTGGGAGACTTTGCCCACCCTATCTCTTTGTGGAAAGCTCTCATGAAACAAACCTTAATAAATCTCCCCCTTTCTTATTTAATCAGAAAGCTCAGTGTTAGAAAAACCATGATTAGATTTTAGTAACAAAATGGCAAAGTTAATGTCAAGCTTGAAGCAAACAGGACACAGCGGGCACCTGAAAAGTCTGAAAAGGGCAGCTTCGTCTTCCCAATTTCGAAAAGGGAAATTCCCTAAAATAGGAACTACGGTATTCGTATTGGCGTACACACGTGTCACTGATCTATACGACAGGCGGCTCTCGACCCAAACCTAATTAACAATTCGGCTAACTCGCAATGCTATTGGTCCACGTAATCCCGAACCGGGAAAACCACTAGTGGTTTTTGTGCCCGAAAAGAGAGCGGTTTGGAATTGCTCAGGTAGACTTTCCTTATATAGCTTTGTGCTGATGTGAATCATCAGTACAACCAAAGCTATTTTCGGGAGAAACCTCGGTTTGTCTTCATTACTTAAAAGCTTCCAGTTCCAGTAAGTTTTGATTTTTCCTTTTTAAATTTTTCTCTTCGAAAAATCAAATTTCTCCTTTGTTTTTCTTCCATTTTCTCTCTCTTTGTCGGAAAATTTCTCCTGCAATCTTCATTTTCTTCTTTTAGCAGCTCATCCTGAACAGAGTAAGCTCAGATTTTTCCTCTTACTGTATCTGTATCGTATGTTTATACAGTTTTGTATTTTTATATTAATTTGCTGGAGCTGAAATTATTTTTGTTTGAATTTTGGCTGGCAGCTTGAAATTAAGGAGTTAGATCGATTTGGTAGGTGACTGATGGGAAGGGGAAAGATTGTGATAAGGAGGATTGACAATTCAACCAGCAGGCAGGTGACGTTTTCGAAGCGGAGGAATGGATTGTTGAAGAAGGCCAAAGAACTGGCGATCCTGTGCGATGCTGAGGTCGGAGTCATGATCTTCTCCAGCACCAACAAGCTCTACGATTTCGCAAGCACCAGGTGAGTACTCAGCTGATAATAGTTGGTTCATTTTTATGATACCATCTGGTCCTTGATAGCCTGGCCTTTCATTCGTACCTTCAGATCCATGTAACTGGATAATTTAGATTTTTTTTTTCTTCTTAAATTCATTGATTTATAATTGAGTAAGAATTAAAGTTGATTTTCCAAAGAATAAGGGAAGTCAGCCGATGCATGTCTCCATTTTTTCAGAAGAAAGTGTAGAGTAGAAAAATTTGGGCATGAACGGACATGTACAAGGATCAATATATAGAACTACTTCCTCATTAGTTTCGAATTAGAAGATCGATCGATCATCAAGCTTATGCAGCTATCTACTAATTTTATTAACAATCATCTGGATATATAGATCGATTTGTATGACATTATGATATCTCTCTCCGTATAATTTACTCGATTAGTACATAGGAAACAAAAATTTTACAAACAACTTCTAATTGACTTTCTCTCAAAAAAAAAAAAAAAAAAAAACTTCTAATTGACTTGAAAACAATGTTTTATATGTAGATGCCAAACATGAATATGATTAGAGACAGAGATGATTAACCCCTATTGTGTAACACAATTTACGGACCTAAAACAATTACATTTTCACCAGTACCCTAGTTGTATGCATACTTTACATATATACATTAAACCTAGAACTTGTAGGAAGAATGTATTAAGAACATAACACTATAAACTAACCAACAATTGTTTAATTGTCTTTTGGATCAACAGGCTAATGCTTAGAGATAAGTGCATGCTCTACTATTGGACCTATAGATCCCCCCATTACGCTAATTGTGTGTTTGGGGGTACACATGTTGTGCATAAGTTTCTTTGAAAATAACCAAAACTATATGCTTGATAAGATTTATACTTTCAAAATTTTCTTTTTAGAAGTTGAGAGTTAATTTATAGGGGAAATTACTGGTCCCCCCTTTAACTTTTGGTGCGTCGACAGTTCAGTCCCTGTTATTCCAATTTTAACAGATAACTCCCCAAACATTCAAATTTCACACAATTTGATCCAAAATTACCATTTTACCCCTCACTTCCTTTTTTCACACACATACATACATACATACATACACACACACACACACACACACACACACACACACACACACACACATACATTATATATATACACACACATATGTATAAAATTATACATATATTTATATATCTACATATACATATACATATACATACATATATATATATATATATATATATATATATATATATATATGTATATGTAGATATATATGTGTATATGTATGTATACATATATATCTAATGTGTGTGTGTGTATATATATATATATATATATGTGTGTGTGTGTGTATGTATATATCTGCATATGTATATGTACACACACACATATATACATATAAATATATATAAAAAGAGAGAGAGAAGAATAAAAATATACACACACATATACATACATATATACATACATACATACATACATACATACATACATACATACATACTCACACACACACACATACATATATATATAAAGAGAGAGAGAAGAATAAAAAATATATATACATACACACACACACACACATATATATACATATGTATAAAAGAGAGAGAGAGAGAGAGAAGAATAAAACAAAAACAAAAAAAAAATAAGTGAGGGGTAAAATGGTAATTTTGGATCAAATTGTGTGAAATTTGAATGTTTGGGGAGTTATCTGTTAAAATTGAAATAACAGGGACTGAACTGTCGACGCACCAAAAGTTAAAGGGGGGACCAGTAATTTTCCCTAATTTATATGAAAGAAATCATAGGTACTAGTTAATATCTGTTGATATATGAGCTGGTACCTATGATAATCTTAATCTTTACCATAATCTTATCATTTCAACTTACAGATGTTCTATTTCTAGAATGCTTAGCCCTAAAATGACGATGTTTCAAAAGTACTCTTTTTCTTTCTAAGACTCTTGATTGAAAAGAACAAGGACTACTGGTTTAGATCCAGTGATGAAGAAAAAGCCTTGGCATCAAAATGTAGGTCAAATTTTGAAGCATGCATGCCCTTTAGTTTATTTCATTTACAACAGATCGATTGCATGGATACTTCCTTTAACCCCTCCCATTTTCTGTATACCTCATTCTATAGTTTCTCTTTATCAAAAACATATAGAGAATATATCAGGCGTATCTATAAAGTAGGCGAATATACTTCAGTTATATGTTTTCAGATTTCTTTTCACTTTATTTGCTAGATCATATGAAAATGAAGAAAAACACTGTTTTCTATGATAGCATAAAATATACAAGACGGTAGCATATATGCATGTTTGGCTGGCTAAGTACTATAAATCCCTCTGACGAAATTTTATATTTCTGAGATCATCGATCTCGATCCAAAGATCAAGTATTTCTACATACATTATTTAGGGTGACGAATTAGCAGTTTCATGACAACATTGATGAGCCAGTAGGTTAATAATAATGCTCTTTCTTACATGCTACCATTACTTGCCAAAAACTATATGTTTTACATTTATAGTAAGTTTTGACTATCCGTCCTTACTAAGACCTAAAAATTAAGACGGTAAATTATTTATTATTATTATTATTTTGCCTTAGAGTTCTAGTTTGAGAAATATTCACACATTCCTTTTTTCTTAATACACATTCCATCATATTTTTTTTCCTCAACCTTGCCTCTTCCTCATCTCTGTCAGACCGTCTCGGATTGCTCTTTTTCCCCCTTCTCTCTCTTCCAAATTTGCAATCACTCTTCTCTTCGTTCTCTCTCCGCCCCAAACATTTCTCTATTTCTATCTCTCCACGCATGTATCTGGCTCTCTCTTCTCTCCACGTACCTCTCTCTCTCCCCTCTCAGATTTATGCCTTGTTATTAAACTAGCATTGCAATCACCAAATACATAGAATTTCTAAGACTTGCTACACAATGTGCAGCCATATCCCTTCTTATTGTGAATAGGGAAGACATGATTTAGTATTAACCAATTGGGTAGGAAGTTCTTCCATTATCGTCATCGAAGAAATTAAAAAAAAAAAAAAAAAAAAAAACCCTAAAATCAAATGCAGGGGATATTTATATAATTATTAATTATACTTTCGATCAAGGAGTTGGTAATTATGAACAAGCACTCATGAAAAAGATGTCGTCGTTATAGTAATTAAATCAACCACCCTCGACTTCTACACTGGCAGCTTGAGTTTGTTTCTTAGACATAGGGGTAAGATAAAAATTTAAAATTTACTAGAAAGTAGGTTGTTTATTAAACAAATAAAGATGTGTGAATGTAATTATGCTTCTAGTTTAAGGTAAACACATAACTATAGCTAGAGTCTTACAGCTTCATTAAACCACCATTTTATTAACTGTATGTTTTCTATTAACTCGTTTTCAGCTCTTGTTACAATTCTAGATTATAACTCTTGTATGTGTTTTCTATTTTAAAACACATACAAGAGTTTTTTAGGGTTGCGCCCACTACGATGAACCTCCTGAAAGCCACTTGTTCAAGCTCAGTGATTAGAGCACCACTATCTAAGATCGAGGTCATGGGTTCGAGTCACCATGGGAGTAGAAGTGAAATCCTTTAATCATCTTTAAAAAAAGTCTAAATTGCTTATGCTGTGGAACCTAACTATAGGACATGATATCCAATTATACGCTGTCATGTTGATTGGCTTTACGGATATTGTCAAACACTTATAGATGCGGTGCTTTGTTCTTAAGGCGTATTGTAGGTTAAGGCCAAATAATAATAATAATAATAATAATATGAAACAAACAAACAAATTTGGTAAGTCTAAATAGATAAATGACTCTAAAGTAAAGACTTTAAAGCAGAGTCGTGTTCATATACTCAATTAATTTCTTACTTAATTGTCCTCAACGGCTATTGGATTTATAATTTATGGTGGAGAATAACAACGAGGCAAATAAATTTATTCTAATTAACTACTTATTTATTCTTAACCCTTAGCTTTAGATTTAGTAAAATAGTTTAGCACAACTGACCAGAGTATAAATTGAGTAGGCAGAGAGGACTGTTCTAAAGCATGATGTTATCTTTTCCATTGTTATGAAGCTGGATAAAAAAATCATTGCTTTTAACCATGTTTAAGCTCTGCCAGTTTGCACACAAAGTGACTTTAATTTATAACATTACCGTATTTCTATTATTGGTCAATGGAATTTTTTAGGGTGTTTCTAAATGTACCCAACAAACTTCTTAGTATACTCAGCAAATTTATTTGTTTTTAAATATATCTAATTAAACCAATTACTTTCCCAAACTGCCCTTATCTTGTACCTAACAAAAAAACACAACACAACGATGAAACTTCAAAGCGGAGTTACTGTGGCTGTGTCTGGTACAAGTACAACAGATTGGATTTGATTACAAATCTAATTCTGATCAAGCTGGAGTAGATTAGAGTGCGAGAGGAGGTTTAGACTTAATGTGTCATATACCTGACGATATCCATTTTTGAAATTAGTTCCGTATATGACTAAATTTGGGAGTTAAGGTGGTTTGATGGTGTTGAAACTTGAAAGTAAGATAATGAGAGGGACAAAGAGATGGACAGAGAGAGTTCATGATTATAGTCTTGGCTTTGATTGGAAGAAGGAAGGGGAAGAGATAGATTATTCCATCTTTCCATACCGTTTCATGCTTTGTGTAGTTGTTCTCTTTCAAGATCCAAGAAGTGTTCTTATAACCCCCAAATTGCCAACAAATGTCTTCCTTTGTTGTTATTTCCTTGATGATTATTCACACAACCACAATCCATAGGAGGAAGGGTGAAACCCCACATAACACATCCAGTTATCCATATGATTTTTAGTTTCCTGTGCTTTGGCAAAGCTTATCGCTGCCAGTTCTTTGAAGACAACCGGCCTATTCCAATTGCAGGAATTCTTCCCTTCTCTGTAAATTAGCATATATCCCACAAATTCAATCTATGCGGACATGAAATGAAAGGTCCAAGAGTCATGATCGAAGGACAACACCTAACTCTGGGAAGTTTTCATCGATGTGTTTCTTTTGCTGGGTGCAAGATACGGTTAGTTTGGGAAATTTGGTGGTTTAGTTAGATATATTTTTAAACAAATAAATTTGCTGGGTGTACTAAGAACTTTGCTGGGTACATTTAGAAACACCCATTTTTTATCATATGGAAGTGGGAGTTAGGGTCATAACTCTATCAATTATAGAAATAAATACTATCAAAGCTAATAGCATTCGAATTTGATTAACCCTTTGATTTTATGAATAGTGATTACGAGCATCATCAGATGACTACGGATTTTGTAGTCACCCATTATTAGATTTGATTTCAAGGAATTTAATTTGAACACTTATAAATTATTCTTTTATTCTCAACCCTTAATATTAAGTTTAAAGGTGAGTGACCACAAAATTTGTAGTCACCAGTGACCGTGTGAACATTACTAATGATTTTATTCCTTCATTTACATTAAGTAGCTTTGGAATTAAGATAATGCTTTAATGGTTTTAGGTGACCTAGCCTAATGACACACACATGCATGCCGATTCGCATATTTTTATTATTATTTAATACATATTATTATTATTATTGTTTTTTTTTTCACAAACGAAGGGCATATACTTCATTTATCAAACACCATTTTTCTTTAAGACTGATTATATGAAAATTAACATAGAGTGACCATTTTTCTTTTGTCAAAATTAGAGAACATAACCGAACCAAGAGAACACACAAACCACCACCACCATAACTGAAGAGATCCAGACCCACTAACTTTAAACATAACACAGAACAACTAAACCAGTCCCAGAGCCACTACAAAACCCTAATAGATCTAACTCCTCCAACTGCCGTCATCAGATCTACGGTCTCGACCACCACCTTCATAGCTACCTCCACCCTCGCTTCCATAGCTACCACCTCCATGGCTGTAGCCATTGTCTCCACCCTCACGACAACCACCACTGCCTTCCCCTTTACGAGGATCACCACCTCCATAATCGCCAGAACCGCCATCACCACCACCACTACCACCGCTTTCGCGGGACTAAGCCTCATTGATGGTGATGCTATGACCGTCAAGGTCCTAGCCATTCATGCCTTTGATTATGTCTCTCATGGCCTTCTCATTGCTGAAGGTGACGAATCTGAATCCCCTGGACCTTCTGGTCTCACGATCGTTGATGATCTTCAATTCGATGATCTTGCCAAAAAGAGCGAAGGCCCTTTTAAGCACATCGTTGTCGGTGGCCCAGGCGAGCCTTTCAATGAATCAATGGAACTTGATCTCAGCAGAGGCCATAACGAGAAATGAAAACCGTAGAGAAAAGATAAAGACTCAAACTTTGAGGAAGAGATTGAGAAACTGAGACTCATATTTTTTTTTTGAATAGAGATTGATTTCAATAGTAATCAAGCCATAAAACAGGCCAGAGTTTAACAGAACTTACATAAGAAATCCGGAAAAAACTAGATACCCTATCTAAGCCAAGCTAAAACTCATTAAAGTCTAAGGGATGCTCACATGAAGCAAGCCTAACCAAGCAAGAACAACCTCGCTTCCTAAGGAAAAATCATTCATCTAGCCTAAGCTGCCAGCACGCAATTGTGGTATAACAAAAAACTAGAAACATCTCAGAAAACTTATAGAAGCTACTCCTACTCAAACATAGGCTTGCATCCAAATGTCAATGGCATAAACTTAAACAAGAGCCAACTCCTTCCCCTTAAGGTTGGAGTTGGCACCATCTTCTGCAGCTAACAACCTCGGCAACAGGTTGGTCTTTTTGCTTTTTCCACCAGTCTTCTTGTCAACATCAGGCTTCGTACTCTTCCCTTTCCCTGCCGTACCATACGACAACTTATTCAGGCTTCCCACAGGGCGACCTCTCTTCCTCTTCAGTGGCTCACCAGTGTTCATTGGTGGCTCCAACAGACCCATGGTTACTGCATCCAAGTTCTTCCTTCCAATAGCTAAACTGAGGCGCAATTTTTTGGGAGAAATAGTTACCTCATCTTCTGCCCTAGGGCGACGTTTCCCAGTGATTGATTCACCGTCCTGGGATGGTGCATCGATCTCTCTGATCTGGATCCGTCGCCTGGCACGACGAAGTGCCTGAATCGACTGAGGAAGAAGTACCTCAAGAATAGTCCGCGGAACTTGGGCCTTGAAAACTAGGGTTTGGCCAGGTGCCAAAACCCTAGCTGCACAAGAACCTGGAACTTGAGTTTCCCGCAACACTGCCAGAGCAGAGGGCTGCGCCTCCGCGCCCACCACTTCATCCCCATCTTCCTGCAGTTCCGGGCCGGAACAAGGCAGTCCTACGTGGGTAACAAAGCCGCACCGCCCACACCGTCCAAAAACCTTATCGAACTTGAACCCCGCCATAAATCGGACGTTTTCCTCGACCCAGAACCTCCGCTTGAACAACAACGGGTTAGCATACTCGATTTCCACCCGGATACGTAAAACCCTAGTCCTGAAAGCAACTCTGTCGAATTCCTGAAAGTCTCCCAACGTACTCCCAATAAGCCGCATAATCCGTTCAGATTGAAAAGCTGGTGGCACTCCCATCAACGTGATCCAATAGGAGGACGTCTTCAGAGGTACCTCTGCATTTGACGCACACCGTCGTACTCAGCTAAAGCAATCGGAGCCCTATTGAAGCCCCACGGTCCGCCCTTCCAGACTCTACTTCGGTCAACCGGATCAGAGAAAGAAAATAGAATCCGTTCATCCTCCCCTGTGTCTTCAACCCTAAGCGACCCATTAATCCTCCATGCAGATCGAAACATGCCAAGGAGAGATCTGCGGTTATACTCCCTAGCAGTGAGGAGTTTCCCAATCATGAAAACTTCTGGTTGCCGTAAGCCCTTAGAGGGACGTAGATCCACTGGCCTTTTCCCATCGGCAATGGCGAGAGAGGAAGCTAAGCGAGCGGCCATTGCATCAACGGACGCCATGAGCTGTTGAACGATACTTCGCAGTCAAAACCCTAACCCTAGAGAGAGAGAGAGAGAGTTGGTTGCGGCTAGAGTTTTTTAAATCATTTCAGATTTGAGACTCATATTTTTTTTATTACATATTAAAAATGCCGTTGTTTTGAAAAATTACAACAGTAAATGATATTTTTTTTGTTAATAGGATATGCAAACAACTCCCCTAAGAAAATGCAAACTACTTGGGTTTGGTAGTTTTCTTTTGTTTTTTTGTTTGTTTGTTTTTTATTCTTTTATTTTCACTTTAATTAGAAAAATGTCAACTTATTTCTTATAAAATTACACATAACGAGCCATCCCAATAGAACTGTTAGAATAATTATTATGTAATTACGTCAACCTTTTTAATCGGACAGTAAACTACATCCATAACTATCCTACACAACCCATGTGATAATCAATCGAGCCATAGGAAATGTGGGTACTTTTGGTGACATATCTCAAGCTTAAGTAGAAGCAGACTCCTAGAAAGGAGAGAAGTCTATAAGACTTGCAACATCGATCCATCATTACAAAATAAAAACAAATTTAGAATTTGCAGCAGACACTGAAATACTTGGGTCAAATCCCAAAAACCCAACCTAAGAGAAGAAACCCTAAAAATGTTAGTAGTCGCTGTCACCATCACTAATCCTCCTCCATACACATTTAGGTTTTGATCTTCGGCCATCTGACTTTTTTTTTTCTTATATATTTCCTTTAAAAGATGGGAAGAAGAGAAGAACGCAAATAAGAGGTATGCCCAGCGTGCTTGCAGAAGAACTTATAGTTGCAGGATGGTTGGGCGGTATCCTAGAACCTTGGGCACTTCCTTCACCTCAAACAAAAATTGGCACCAATTGATGTGAACCAAACCAAATGCTAGGCATTTATGCATGTTGCAACCACCATCAATGACTAGTTGCACATAATGACACCAATAAACACCAGCAACCGCACCTTTTAGAGCCTAAGGGTTGCAAGTCGAATCAAAGATATGATGGAACTAGTTGCTACCAAGCCCCCTAGCCAAAGCCCTACCACCATAATCGAACAATCTGTGAATCCTTAAGGTTACACACTACTGCCTCAATTAGCAACAGCAGAAGGAACAAGAGCAAAGTTTCCTTGCTAAACTAGAAAAAGCATCGCCTAACTCACTTCCTTTGGGTAATTCAGGTCCTCATGTTGCACAAAACTTAAAAAAGCATTGCCCCTCAATGCCAAACTATTTCTAGCTTGGTGTAGGTTCATTTTAGTTTGTTGGGCGCATTTGCAATTTCGTTTGGTAGTCTTGTTGTACTGGTAGCCTATTCTTGGGTCTTTATTTATTTTTTTTTTTTTTGAATTAACCCTAGGGGCGATAACATCATTCATTACAAGTCAGAATAAGTCGTTACATGCCCTTCCACTGCCATCTATAGACAGACAAAAAGATAGTAGTAGTATCCACAGTGGTACATAGACAATAGACCTACTTATTACAAATTTAAATACGTAGACAAAGCGGAAATCTTCCTTTGGTACTACTCCAGAGACGCTAGAGGTACATAGAGTGCACCAAAAAGTGCATTAGGTTCCTAAAAGGATTTATTGTAAAAGACAAATTAAGCTAAACATAGTAAAGACCTAGGGCAACAATCCCAGCCCAAAATACTGAGTCCAATAGCCTCTAGGGGAAGGGATCCAACTCAGACCCATCAAGCTGGCTTGGTCCAGGCCCAGCATCTCTAGCACGCCATGTCGTATGTAGCAATCCCAACACCTGCGCCCGACCCGTGCCGCCATGATCCACGCCGCCACTACCTCACGCCGCTTCAACCCAAACCACCAAGCACATGCCGCCACAGTTCATGCCATTAAGACCCGATCCAGAATCACGCTGGTCCAGTGCCACCATCTGCACCACCGTTGATTCAGAACCCACGCTGCTGGACTTGATCGGAGATGTTGCCAGAAAATGAAGCCAAAGCCGTCTGGTACTCGAGCACAAACACCCACCCAAAGAGCTCCCTTGAACAATTATAGATTGAACACCTGTCCGGCAGCAGACCCTAAGATGACGGTGAGGCCGGAGGCCAGTCCAAACGTCATGGCGCCGCCGGACGAGCGTGATTTCTCAATCGGAAAAAACCAGTCTTAGGGTTTTAAGGTTTCTTGAGGAGAGAGAGAATGTCAAGGTTATCCCGCATTGGATCTATACTATTCTTGGGTTTTATCTGTAATAGTTATTCTTGTTAATAGTGTATTTTTCATTGCAAAAAAAGAAATAATAATAATAATAATAATAATAAAACTATTATTTAGTAGAAAGTCATATGACAGCAGCATATTTTGGATTCCCGCTTTCTAAATTGTTCTTGTTCCAGGCTACTTTTTCTCATCTTTATGTTGTATTAAAGATGAGTTAATGATTTAAGTGATGGCTATTTGTGTTTTAAGGAATGAGTCATTAATAAAATTTTGATCTCAAACCGCACCCCCACCCAATTTCTAAACTCTGAACTGTCACATCTGAAACCCCAAAAGACTAGCTGTGTGAAACCTTTTACCCCAAAACTTTTGAACTCCAATAAAACTTCAGACCACTTGGACCTAAGAGATACTCCACACTCGTAAAACTCTTAACATTAAGCCTCAAATACCAAATAACAATTTCCATTCTACAAAGGCTCGATGCTACTGTATGTTGCTAAGAGATATCGGGCCTTTGGAATACTGATTTTGCCATTAATCTGGTAAGTGGTACTTGATTTAGGACTATCACGGTCTTCACTAGCTTGGGATATTTTTTGTTAATATGGATTCAGATAGTAATATCACTTTTATCAAGCAGCTTGATGTATGCCTTCATCTTCATCTTGTGAGCTTTCTCAAATTTACTACAAAAAGAACTCGGCTTTAAGTTGATACCACTGATAATATCGGCGTCGGTCACTGCTGATCTGAAAACCACAGAATTTTCAGATATTACAGCTCACAAAATATATTACTTTTAGGTATATAGATCAAAAGTTATAGTCTAAAACTTAGCACATGTCAATTGTCTTTGGTTACATATCCATATGATTCTCGAAAATATGTTCTATAGTTTCCTTGTGCCAAGTCACCGAAGGCAACTAGTAACTCTAACAAATGTGTTGTTTATTGCAGCATAAAGTCAGTGATCGAAAGATATGGCAAAGCAAAAGAGGAGCATCATCAATTTGGCAACCCAGCTTCTGAAGTTAAGGTATTCATTAGTACCAAACCAGAAGTTTAGTTTAGTTTATTTTTTTAATGTTTTATCTGCAATGCTATATCTTTTACATATGCTACCAATGAAAATAAACTAGTTTCAGAAAAAACTTTTGCGTCTTAAAGCCAGATTAATTCAGGATCATGCTCAGAACTGCCTTAAATGCTGGGTTTACTATAAATGTAATTAGGATACCACAAATACCAGCAACGGAATCCTAATTACTTTATCAAAGAAAATGTGCATTGCTTGGAAGGAGATAATACTAACACTTGGCGAACATAGATACGTGTATAAGAGGGGCACTTGGTCCTTAAAGAATGTATACGATACGGAAGAGTTGCTTAAGCAGAGGACCCCTATTTGTTTTTTTGGTGGGGCACTTGGTCCAATTTTAGGAATCTTTACTTGATTAGAAAATATACACATAATTCTAACCCAGAAAGGAAGATGAGTTGGTGATACTAAGAAAAGACCAAAAAAAAAAAGTTGACTAGGAATCAGGCATGGCAATTTAAATGGACAAGCAAAAAAGTAATGATGGTAAAGTTACCATTAAATTTCTCTCATAACAAATTATCTGGAAACATTTGATAATGGATATAAATAATGATGGTAAAGTTACCATTAAATTTCTCTCATAACAAATTATCTGGAAACATTTGATAATGGATATAAAACTCTAGTTTGGCATAGTAGGATGAAAGAAAACAAACAAAGATTACATTCACCTCACAAAAATCATGACCACTAATATTCAGAAAAGATAATGCAATTACATAGATGCAACAAAAGTTGACTAATCTCCTCAAAAAAAAAAAAAAAAAAAAACAAAAGTTGACTAATTATACAACAGATCTGATATCAAACAAAATACAAGTTTACAATGTCTTTTTAACAAAAGATATACACGTTCAGAATATCTTTCAAACAAAAGATTCATACCTGTATGGTATGATACTTGAAACTTTTCAGGAACAACACATGCAAAAATTATTCACACGTGAGGTATTATACTTTAATATTTGTCCAAACAACAATTTAAAAGAGCAAATGTAATAAATTTAAAAGAGAAACATCAATTTCCAAACAAACCTGAATTCATGGTTGTACGTTGGAAGTTGGAACACATAGCATATGAGGTACAGCTTTCATACAATGGTTCAACCTGAGTAGTGGATGCACCAGTCTGACGAGTAACGAGTTTCATCCTCAGTAATTATCAGACCAGCTATCCCAAATAGACATACAAACTTTTGCTGCATGCTTTAATCAAATTGCAGCCTCTCATTCTAAGAAATGAATAACTGCAGATTGTGATAAACATAATAAAAGCATATGAATTGATAAAACAAATAATTTATGAGACTATCAGAAATTCTGAAAAAAGTAAACTGGTAAAGCTTCATTGTTGACAAATAAAACTTCAACGTTAACCACAATATGCTTTATTGCATATTATTCCTTGATACACAAAGTGGAACAGAATCAAAAAGTGAAGTATTTAGACCAATCAGAAGTGCTTCATAAAACAACGATAGCGCGCAAGATATAAAAGAATAAGCCTAATATATAAAAGGATCCTAACAGTAAGAAATTACACTTCAAGAAAAATCATTTGTAGCAATAGATCGAGTAATAACATGGTAAATAAATAAATAAAAACAATAAAAATAAATATTTAAAAAAAAAAAAAAAAAAAAACAGGACAACAGAAATTTAAAGAGATAGGTAACCCTTATCCCATAAACATATATATCCTGGGGAAGTGTGAAGTTCGTAAACACATCAAGTAGCCACATTTCACAGCTTAGAAAAACCACCAAAATTTAGAAAGATCTTTTAAATCACAAATCCAGATTTCATTATTGATAACTGTCGATGAACAGAAGTAATTTTTGTTTCTATAGCAAGAAATAACTCGATACTATCAAACCACTTATTCCTTCCAACTGGCAAAGAAGTTCAGCCCTCTTCTTAAACAATACAGTTGAGTCGTGATCAAGGGTTAATCACAGAAACTTAACAGTGAAAATATTGGGATTCTATGTACGACTAATAGTGGATTCAATATCGTGTCTCCTACACTAGCCAATATAGATTCGTAGGTTTGAAGCACTCCAACCTTGATGATTTGGTCTTAAATATTATAGATGCAAACTGCAAGAAATGGATTATTTCCTTCCACTTGTCTCATAAATGAATAGCCTGAAGGAGAGGAATTTATTGGACATAGTAGATTACCAAAGTCAAGTCAGAATTTAATGTTGTTTCATCAGCCAGAGCCATGATACCATCATTTGCAGTTGCAGAATGAAAAAGCAGTCAAGAAATCAACACCTGTGATGTAGATAAAGCCCACCTATAGCGGCACAGCAGCACCAGAGTTTCAAAAATTATTCCATTAAAGATAGTTCGTTCCCCTTTTCAGATCATAGCAACGAAGTTGCGAATTACTGAATAGTGGAACCAAGGAGCAGACATGAATGGCTAACCTCCCAAGTTCAGTAACATGGGACCAAAGGCTATTGCTAAGAGAAAGCATCAAATATGTCTGTTCCATATGGGTGAAATTGTTTCCACGACAAGATCTGTTTCCAATCTCCAGGAGACCTCTTCTCAATATGAGGTGTTTCAATTCAAGCATGGAGCTCTGAACAAGGCTCGAAATGCAATTGCTGGTAAGAATCAACCCAGAGGCAGTAAAACCTCTAAGGATTTTCCAGATCCCTTTATTTTGTCACCACACAAAGTTCTCTGATCTCTTTAACCAGTTTAGGGGAAAAGAAATCAATCAACAAAATGAGTAGAAAAGAAAAAACTATCATTGAACTCTCTTTTACTATTCTCTTGTCCTGGATCACATAATCAAGTTCCATATCCATATAAAAGCTCTCATGGCATCAACAAGTGTTAAAACACCTAATCATGTCAACAATTTCAACAATACTCTATCCATGGATTGTTCTGGTTAATAGAAGGATCCATTTAAATACTAAAAACAAAACCCTAAATGCTAATGCTACTATAATTCAGTTCCACATTTTTTTCACAAATAATATAATGCCTAATATTTCATGGAACAACAAGGGCGGGGCTGTAATGAGGACCTTAACAATGAGGACACTATAAGGACTTTTATATCAACGGTTGGATGACTTGTGTGCTGAAGAAATAATTTTGCAACTAAAAATTAGACCAGTCATCCAACTGTTGATTTAAAAGTCCTCATGGAGTCCTCATTAGATATTCTTCTCCCGGAAAAACAAAGCATTACTATGTCTGAGATCGATGTAAGATTCCCAAGAAGACGCCAGAGAAATAACCAGAACAAAAAAAATGTCATTTAATTACATTCCAGAATACAGATGCCTCCTTCCACAATACAGATGCCTCTGTGTTAAAATGTATCTCATTGAACAATCAAGAATAAAATAACCCAATTCGACCTTTTCCACAATAGTTTATGCCATAACTAAAATCAACTGAAGTGAAAAAACATATGGTGGATACTTAGAGCCTTCGTTTCGCACCTGATAACCAAAAGTTTGGCCTTTTAGAATTGGGCAACACATCCCTAGAACTTGGAACTCTATAATCTCCCATATCATTGCCAAAAAAAAAAAAAAAAACACTGATGATTGTCAAACAACAACAGAAATACGATTTACAGTCAGTTTCCAAGAACCCTCAACCAATGTACAGAGAAATTTTGGTAAAGATAACAAAAGGAAGTACTGAAGAAAGTTTTCCCAACTTCCTATCGTTCAAAATCCTAAGGCAGTTGAAATTCCAGTTCATAAATGAAATGAGTCCTACTATCAATTGATAAACTATAAGAGGATGATAATCTATAAGGTTAAGGGAACATTAAGGGACTCATGAAGTCATGATACTCCAAAGGATTAAAAAAGGAAGAGCAACACTAAACTTTGATATATGATATTATTTTATTTTTGGAAGATATGACCTGGCTAAACTATACGTTGTCCCTTTTCATTAGATACTGGTAGATATTTTATCAATACTCCTGCAGTACAATGATCACTCTTTAAATTTCAATTAGTTTCTTAGCACATCACCAATCCCTGGGTACACTAACCTGAACAGATCCTTTCACTATCATTTGATTGCAAGACCATTCAGTATCTCAAAGTATCATTAACTGCATGCACCAATCCTTTTTGGAAAAAAAGCGCCTTCTCAGCAATACAAAATTAGCTTCCTACTCGTGATAGGCTATGACAAACATCTTAAGCCAAGAGTTGTTGACAACATGTAGAACCTGTATGGGTAATCATCCTGTTAAGAACATGTTTTGTTGTTTATACGATGAAGGCTAGTAAGAGCAAGTTCACCCGTTGGGTCACCAGGTCACCCACTATTCACTACTTTTTAGTGTTAATTTCACCCTCTGGGTCACGGGCACAGTGTATTTCGTGCCCTGAGTCACCATCGTGACCTGCAAAGTGACCTGGTGACCCAGGTCACCATGAAAACTATGCCCGTGACCCAGAGGGTGAAAATTAACACTAAAAAGCAAAAAGCAGTGAATAGTGGGTGACCTGGTGACTCAACAGGTGAACTTGCTCTAAGATTTTGCACGTTCTATGTGATCATACCTCATGCTCCGCTAGAAGTGCACACCTCCGCCAATTCTGTGTTTCAGTCTTGTGAACTCATGTGTTAACTACGCACCTGATCTACATAGAAAAAAGGTGAACAATCTGGCTTAGTTCAGTTCACTAACTAAAGGACTGAATGCCCTTCCCATGTTTTCTAAGTGAAAGCTAACGTGTTGCATGGGAAAAGGATGCACCAGAAAGGGGGGATGAAATAGAAACCCTTCAACCCCCTTGGGCTACCTTTTCCGTACGAAATGGAATCATTTCCATTTTGTCAACCAAATGGGGCCTAAATATTCACAATGGTCTACTAAGATATTTAATCCCATTCACTTGCAATGCTTCCGCACTCCGGCATCAATAAGATCCAAAGAGCACCCTTCGCTTTTGTCATTCCATCATAGATCTCCGTAATTCATCCACTACAGAAAAAATATCCTCTCTTCATCGAACTATGTGAATTGATTTTAAGAGCATTCCCCCACTTCTCTTACCGTGATTCTGCCACGAAACTAATCGGGTTTCCTCCAAAAGTCCTATCATGATCCAGCACTTGACAAAAGCAAGCAACACTGCCGATTCACTTGCAAGATATTGTTGAATTGGGCTTTCTGCCATTGTCAAAAATCCCCACTGCTACCGCCAGTGGGAGTCAGCACCATGTCCAGGTTCCAAAATGGCTGATTATCTGAAATGATCAGCTAAGAATTACTGCTAGGATAGCCTTTTCTCCACCAGCTACCTATATACTAGAATACCATCATACAATGTTTCTTAGCTTTTCTATAATATTTGGCCCCAAATAATGTGCAAGTATCAATATCCTAGAATAATGTGCAAGTACCTATATACTAGAATACCATCATACAATGTTTCTTAGCTTTTCTATAATATTTGGCCCCAAATAATGTTCAAGTACCAATATGTTATGCACCTGTTTGCCACTTTGCTCTCAATTATTGCCAGCTCCTCGGCAAGGATAGTTTACATTAGCTAGCTAGGAGCCTCTTTTCCTTCTACCCAGCACCCCCAAAACATCATTTTATGTATCAAGCTTACAGCTAGGTTTTTTTCTTAGCAGGATCAACTCTTTGATGATGATTGGACTTTGCAATTGCACAACCTAATGAACCAGGAAAACTATTTTCCAATTTCCTATGGACCTATTCTCCTATGATTTCAGATAACTGATTTTTATTTTTATTTTTATTTTATTTTTTTGAAAGAAAGAACATAGATTGATATGAGCAACTCATTTTCCTTTTTTCTTATGAGAACGAGGTTTATAGCAAAAAGACTAAAAATCAGGGGAACTGCAGTTTAGGGACGCTGTGCAATAATACAGGACTACTCCATGGGGGCCATAACTACGCATACTAAAATCTGAGAGAATGATTTCAAAGACCTCTAGATAACATGTGCTTAACATATATGACAAAAGCTAAGTACGCTACATAATGGTCTTGATCTTTCTGGATCAGTTCCCATAGCCTCCTCCATCATCTTTTCCTAAATTTGGTTAGCGAGGATAAGGCTTGTGTTCAACGTAAGAGTTGGCTTTTACTCTTTTCCCTTCTTGGATCCCATTGAAACTAAGATGATTCAACACACACATAAAAATTACCTGCCTCCTCTACCCTTTTAGCAATAGCAACGGAAATTTAGTGTGATTCACTTTCAAGTCTTCCTCTCTTTATTGAACCTCTCCTGATTACATAGCTGCATAAGGAAGCCTATAGCATATGAAGGCATAACAAATTACTATGAATCAAGAAACGTGCATATAAGGCATTTCCATATGACTACAATCTTTATGCATGAATGTGGCGGCCATTACCAAATCTATTTTCTGACACAAGCCACCACACCCACCGTCCCTCCCTCCCTCCCTCTTGGAATTTCTATTGCCTGTTAATTTCTAAAGTTAAGACAGATGAAAGAACAAACAGCATTAATGGCATTTGAAAACTGTTCAAATTACAACATAAGCTTAACCATGCACACATGTTGAAATTGTCAGAGAGTACACATGGGAATGCCATGTCCTATATCAAAAACACATAAGTGTCTCCACTAGATCAGGAGCAGGATCTCCTCAGCGCGAGAAAACAAAAAGAAAAAAAACAAAGCACTCTCATCACCTATCCTCTTGCTCATCCAAAGATGTTAGGTTCAATTAGATTGAGCTAATGATTGTACTCAAAAGATGTTATGTGTGAATAGTGTATGACAGTTCTATAACTTCAGCATTTACATTGCATGTTTACATTCGTATATGAGACAGAGTAAGAAGTAGTTTATGGGACATTTTCTTTAATTAAAAGTATTGTTTTCAAACATTGCTTCTATTATACTGTAGTTGCCAAATTCTACTAAAATATGTTCACTGTTATAGTTATTACTAGTTACTAAAGATGCTGCTTTTTAACTTTCCAGTTATGGCAAAGGGAAGCAGCAATGTTAAGGCAACAACTTCAAAACTTGCAAGAGAGCCATAGGTACAATCATTTCCTCTTAATTATTAATTTTGTAGCTTATATTAACAAGAAACCCTAGCATTAGAGAACTTGGTGCAGTAGAAATGACAAATTGAAAGCCAGACTCCAGTAAGGATTTTTCCCATCATTGAGAACTGCAAGGCCTTGCCGTTACATACATGATGTCAACATGCACATGTATTAACACCACTTTCACCAAAAAGTTAATTTCACAAATGTTGTGTGCAAAGAGAAAAGAATAGTCATAAAGGTGAGATAAGCCTATCACCAATTGCAAAATGATGTTTCAACAGCTTTGATTTTAGATTCGTTAGAGGATCTAATACCAAGAAGTTTGCTGTTTGGATTATCCAAAGGGCCTAGAGGGCACTTAATTAAGATCATCAGGAAACAGATTCCTACAAATAGGTCAGACTACAACTACTTCCAAATGAATACAGAAAGCAGATGGAGTCATTTTTTAAGTTTGAACACACTGCATTGAGCCAAATAGAATGTTCCATGATTTGAAACCACACCCAGATGACATCAAGATTTAAAAGGCGGTGCCTTGAGTACAGTAGCACTGTAGAACTTGTACTTGGAGTTGACAATGTTTAGGCTCCTACAAGCTAATCAGTAATGTATATAAACCCATCCTAAAATGGAAACAGATTAACAAGTGGGATCAGGTATGGCTGAAAACACAGCATTAATCCTCCTCTGCTGGATTTAAGATTTGCAAATCTATGTTCAGGGCAAACATAATGTTTCCCTTTCAATTATTACAGGCAAATGATGGGTGAAGAGCTTTCAGGCCTGAGTGTGAAAGACTTGCAGAATCTGGAGAACCAATTGGAAATGAGTCTTAGGGGTGTCCGAATGAAAAAGGTTTGAACTTCCATTATATTCTGAAAATCAGATATTAATACTTTTTTGCATGGTACTAAATGAAAAGTTTTGTTTTGTAGGATCAACTTTTAATGGATGAAATACAAGACCTAAACAGAAAGGTTGACCTTGAAAAACCTTGATCCAAATTTCAGATTCTCTCTCTTTATTACTTAAATAACTATATTTCAACATATTTGTGCAGGGAAACCTCATTCACCAAGAAAATGTCGAGCTGTATAAGAAGGTAAACCTAATTCGTCAAGAAAACATGGAACTATATAAGAAGGTACTGGTTTAGATTACTAAGACAAGCCAACTATCCTCCAAAGACTCGTAAAATTCAATAATCCAACCTACTCAAATTGCAACATTTTTCATAACCATCCTCAACAAAAAAGTTTCACATCCCAGGTTTATGGAACAAGGGATGTAAATGGAGCAAATAGAAATCCCTTTCTGACAAATGGTCTAGACATTGGAGAGGACACACATGGACCAGTCAATCTCCAGCTTAGTCAGCCACAGCAGCAGAACTATGAAGAACCAGCAAGAGCTACAAAGCTGGGGTATAATGCCCTTCCTAAAACTACAGTGTCTATTATGATTATCAACTTTTAATTTTCCAAACCTTGACCAACTTGTTTCTATGATGATTACAGCAGACTTTAGCTACAATAGCAAAGAAGCTGCATCAGATTAGGACAATGTTACTTGACTTCATCAAGCACAAGGCTGGTGCGTACAAATTTACATTTCTATCACAGAAATGTGGTAAAAGAGCCACAGACCTTGATTTGAAACAAATAATTATTTGCATGTGTGTAACGATCAATGAAACAAATTATTTATGTAAAGAAGAGGTTTCTATATAAGTTTAAAAGAATAATTGTATTGCACTTCTAGTGCAGTACAGCTTAAAGAAATCTCTAAGTCTGTCTGCATTCTTGCTTTGAAGGCTGGTAAATGTAATGGATATGAGACGTATGTTGTTGATTACTTAGGAAAACATGTCAACACCAGCAGTTTCTTGAAAGACAATAATACAAAGTGAAAGAAGCAAAGTTGTTCAGTCATCAACACATAACTGCATTCTAGTCGGAGTCTACTCAAATATATTACAAGATGTTATAGAGGTTTTACCTTCTTGTTCACGTAGTCTGATATTGTTTAGAGAGCACTGCAATGATCTCGTGTCTTTGTTGCAACATAATATTCTGCACTGAACCAATATAAAGTCAGCCCAAAATAGCCTATCTAGTAATAGATGGTCTTCTTGATATTATACTATAAAACATAATGTTACATCCAGACAGGGTAGACAGTGCTACAAACTGCATTTAAAGTGCACCATATATATATACTATACTATATATATATATATATATATATATATATATATAGAGAGAGAGAGAGAGAGAGAGAGAGACAGAGAGAGACAGAGAGGGATTTCATGCACTTAGACTAACTGAAAAAATCACCATACAGTTAGGCATGACAAAATGCGAAAATTGTCAATATAATGATTATAAGTACACTTCTACGACATGTCAAATTCACCAGACTAAATTTTAGTTTATCAGCTGGAAAGAAAAACCAAAAAAAAAAACCATGCATGGTCAAAGCCAAAGAAAGACTTTTTTATTCTACTTAGTAGTGAATCTATGTCCCAGACAAACTTTCATCAATACAAACATATGCAAGTAAGGTTTTATTTATCAGATGGAAGTAAAATGAAGCCCAATGCCCCAAGCCATCTATATTAAGGTCCATAGCCATGAAGCAATATATCTTATTAGGATAGAAAACAATATCTAGATTGCAGAGACCACAAAATGAGAAGTCAAACAACAGTATTTATTTACTTAAATGATATAGCTTGAATTGAGATAACCACAGCCAGTTCCATATGTTCAATGTTGGTTTCCAAATTGCAGATTCAACACCAAATGACTAGCAACAGAAATGATCAAGTTACAATAGGAGATCTATGAATGGTGGCATTCAATTGAATATAAGAAATCTAAGGGAGACTACAAGACATGAGAGATTTCTTGTTAGAACTGGAAGATGGATAATCATTTCACACTTGAGATTAAGAGAACTTTTGGCAAGAAGGAAAAAAAAAAAAGCTATTCTTGAGATCAGCTAACAATGAAATTGGGTATAAACTACAGAGTCCTATGGCAGAGCTTGCAAGGAAAGTGTCCTTCCTTTTTACCATCTCTTAAACAAGAAACCAAGTTCTAACAAAATATCTCACTCTTTAATGATGCTGAATCATATAATTGCTTAAATACTAAGAAATTACCCACCTACATAAACATATTTATTTTATGCTTAACAAGAAAACAAATTCTACAAAAGATCTAGATGGTGGGGGAAAGAATGCTGATATCTTATGTTGGTCGCATACTTCTAAACTTTATGGAATCAATCTAAAGAAAAAACTTGAGATGCTTCAAGAGTCAGTAAATCCAAATTAACAGGAAACTCAAATCTTGTCGGATCAATAGATGAAAAAGGAAAAGTCAAAACTGGTAATAGTGTCAGAATTATAAAGCATAGATCCAAAATACAATCTCATCTCAACAGACAGAAATCTCAAATATTTAAGCAAAAAAAAAAAAAACAGCAACAACAACCAAGGTTACCAAGAATCTGGTAATCATGAAGTTTTCTGCACGCTTCATGCTACACTAAACCGGAGTTTAATTTGAAGTGCTGAGGTGGCATTTTTAAGTATATCATATCTAATGCTTCACTGATACTGGACTCCCACTTTGTGTAGTTGTCAGTACTCAGGGTCAGATTCCAGCACAGTTCTGTGCTATGTTGAGCAGTACTTCAGCGAAAGCGCAACACTACCTAACCAATCTGCACAATGGCAGCTACCATTGCTGATCAATGCGTCCACAAGCTAGCCGGTGGTTCTTTTCTCTTTTCTTACGATCTGCTTCCTGGTCCTACACATGGCATCACCCAACCAAGGGTATTTTGTGCTCCTAATAGGAGCCTTTTCTGTTCTAGTTATTAAGAGCTACCTCTAGATATACCTTCACATATTATTTTCAAAAGTAATTACTGTCATATGAGGATCAACAGGGAGCGCAACATTGGAGAATACATGTATATAAGTATATAGATATATGTATATGACACACACACACACACATTTTTATATATACAGATATATACATATATATAGGGGTTAATCAGGTTTCAAGCTCCCTACATATAGGGAGCTTCAAGTTCAGACGTCACATTTAAGGAAATGTGGATGTCCTTCCAATTTCAACCATCCGTTTGATAGTCCTCAGACAACGAGAACCCTTAAAAAAAAGAAAGTAAATATTAGTCAAGTCACAAAACCACCCAATTACTTGTAATCATCATTACATATTGTTTGCATAGTTTCGGTTTAAGTGACCAAACAATTTGTGATTTAGCAGGTTTTTTTTGTGTGACCCTTAAAGAAGGTATAAGATGGACGGTTCTAATCATTGAACTGCAATGTGGCATGATGAGGTTATAGACATCTACATTTCTCTTATGCTATGGGCATCCACTTAGCGCGCCCGCGCACACACACACACACATATTGTTAGGAAAGACTTTACTGTTTGTATCCAAATTTTAAGTTTCACGAAATAAGCAGACAATATCCGTTAAGCTTATCCTCAAGGCCAACCTAATCCTGGCATGTGGAGCAGTAGACAAATGCAACCAAATTGAAATATTAGAGAGGAACCCCAACTTGTATCTAACCAACAAATAAATGAAGAATGGGTGGGGAACAAGAGCTCCTGCAACCAAAGCTCTAATACCATGTTAAAACACAAGTACAACCAGGAGCATAAGCTTTTAAAGAATTGATAACAATGTATGTGACAAAGTGTGTAGATTTTTTTCGTATTTGTAATCTAGTGGAATGACTTTTAAAATTTTAGGTCCCCTATTACTGCAAGAATTCAGAGCATGTGGATAAGGGAAAGTCTGTTGTCATTGACACCACTCCAGCTATGGCAGATGATGGTGAGGGTCCATCTTTTGATCGACAATCTCCTCCTCCAATTGAAAAGGCTGCACTGAATACCTCTAAGTCGATACCAAATATTCGTATTGAAAAAGTTGCAGTGAATAACTCTTTTTTAAGTCAATACCAAATGTTGTTGTTGAGCAAGCCATTGTTCCAATAGTACAAGAGGTAGGACAGAATATCCCAAGCCCAGTTGCAAGTTTAGTTCCAACAAACTCTCCAGGTAATGTTAATGTCAATATTTCCCTTGGTAACAGTTTTGGGTTTCTTGTTCAAATGCAGCAAGGCAAGAGCATTGTTGCAGATGAGCAATGGATAGTTGGAGAGTGCATTGACACTTTGGTCAGCACTGATAATATGAATTTTACTTTGGTAGAATCTAATGTTCATCAAACTAAGTTATGTTGGGGTGATTTTGAAAATGAAAAACCCCTTGGTCATCACACTTATGCTCAGGTTGAGATAAGTCCTTTGAGTTCCTGGTTTGATGAGGGTGAAACAACTCTGGATTGTGAAGATTCTCAAGTCTCCCCCAAAGTCTTAGAATAAAAAATTGAAGACAAAAGAAGCTTCACAAGATCCTTACCCTAACAGCAATCGGACGCCCGTTGTCCGTCTTGATCTTTGATTCAATCAGCACTGCTTAATCTTGTTTACGTTTTGCTTGCCTACTGGTTTTGTTGTTTCTTCTAAAGAGTCTTGGCTTCATGTCTCCACCTTAGGTGTTATCTTTTTTATTTAATTAATAAAATATTTTTCGATTGCCCAAAAAAAAAAAAAATTAGGTCCCTTGTTGTTATTACTTTTATTCTTTCAAGGGTTCAAGCTTGAGTTCAACCTCGAGCTCAACTCATTTATAGAATAGTGATCTAAAGGTCACCAATTCTCTAGCATGCCAATCTAGAGAACATTAATTCAAGATCGATAAAAATAATTGGCAAGTTGAATATAGTGATCCGTGTGGACGGGTGTTAGAGGGGAAGGCTACCTTGTGCACTACAATCCCACATTGCCAAATGGAGGGAAGGCGATGTACTTTATTGTGTGCAAACTCAAATCCCCATAAAAAGATGCGTTTTTGGGTGGAAGCCCAAAAACAAAACCGTGCCAGCAGCCCCAAAGCAAACATCTTGCAATGTGGACTGGGCTATGACATATTGGTATCACAGCCTGTCCCGATCAGAAGTGTGCCAACAATGACATCGGGCCTTTGTGGGCAAATGCTAGAGGTACTGGCAAGCTATCTTGCGCAATATTACAATCCCACATCATCCATGAGATGAAAGGCGATGTGCTTTACATGTGCAAACTCACATCCCTATAAAAATATGTTTTTTGGAGTGAAAGCCGAAGAACAAAACCGTGTCAACAGGAGGCCCCCATTTTGAGCTCTGGTCTGAGAAGCGAGCTTGGGGGAGAGTTTCTTTCCTACATCCCATCTCCACAAACTAATGCTCCACTATATATCTTGATAACCACTTACCGGTTCAAATCAAGTTGCAAAAACAATCGATACTAAAAAAAGTAAGATCAAACCAGATGTAGAGAAAAATAAGCAAATCTAAACATTAATGACAAGTTTTGAAATCAGTGAGTATAAATCTTAACCCTTGTAGAAGGCTTCACATATACTTTCAACTAATTTTCTTTGAAAACTTCTTGTATTTTCAATTGGTTTAATTCTCAAAAACATTCTACAAATATGAAATTATGTGAGACCGACAATATTAGTAAGATGGTGCTTCAAAACGCTCATAATCTGTTCGACAACATCTAGTTTCATCACTTAAACAACAGGCATTTTATGGAATTCTCCCATATGCATTTTATAGGTATAATCAAAATTTGAGGCCAATCAGAAAACCTAATAACACTCTTTATTCAAACAAAACAAAATTTCTGAAAAATCATTATGGTAAAAGGCTGGTTCTGTAAGTGAGTGGCATCTGGTATAACGATCATGTTTATAACATGACGTAGATACACAAAATGTTCCATATTTAGTGCATTAAATTCAAAAATCATACAGAATGATACCGTATTCTAAAAAGAGAGAACTATATGGCATTATTGGTAGAGGAAACATTGATGCACCTAGTGCCACAGCATTAGATTTTGCCCCTTATATATTGAAGCCTTAATGTAACATCCCCTAGCTTCAACGCCACCGCAGATTAACTGATGGTGAACTTAAGCAAAGTTCAAGATAGTAACAATCCCATTTTAAATTTCAATTATATTCAACTTAGCAAGATGATTAACAACACCTACTCAGGAGCAAAGGAGTGTTAACGATACAAATCTATATGTGCTTATACAAACTTCTATATACTAAAGCATATCAGGAGCTACTGTGGGGTTTATATCTTCTCATAAGAAGAAGGAAGGCCTCAATATATGAAAAATTCAGTTTTAGCTCCCATGTCCAATTCTTAGCACTATAAGTCATACAACATACCAAGGAATAGCAGCCTCAAAATAGTTACAGACCAAAATCAAATCAAAACATGTAATACAGGAACGAAAGAATTCGCATAGTTATGAGAAAAATAAATCGGATGCATTCAGCAAGGTAAAGTTTGAATTAAAGCTAAAAAGTCACTAAAAGCAAGGTAAAAGCGATTAACACTGCAAAATTAGCAAGAGCAAAATAAAAGATCGCCGATCAAAATAAAGGCAACAGAAGCAGTATCTTACCTCGGAGGCTTGGACCTGAGAGCTCCATATCTCCAACAAGAAATCACTTTCCTTTATTATAATACTATCGCCTGAAAAAAAAAACACATATATAGTACACATATATAGTACATATTACCAACTAAGTACGAAAAACAGAGTGATGCTCCTTTCGTAAAGAAAAAAAAAAAAAGAAACTTACGACGTTCAGCGGTTAGGGCTGACGATTAGTCCTTCACGAAGTTCTGAGCTCCATTTACGCTCGTAATTTCTGAAATTTTGTTTGCAGCCAAACAAGACGTTCACTCTCTCAGACGAATCAAACCTCCGTCGAGAAACGACAAAATTGAGAGGTCGGAGGAGGTGGGAGGCAATAAGATTAGAGCAGAATGCAGACAGAGAAACGCAAGGGATGAAGGAAACTTGACGGCCGGCGACGTCCATCGGAGAATCGGAGACGAAAGAGGCGACGAGGGGAGGAAGAAGAAGGGATCTGCGACTGTGCTGCGGTGGAGGAGACAAGTAGAGGCGTGTATGCCTGACGAGGAAGAAGGTAGGGGAGATGAACGAGAGGGGGAGAGAGATGAAAATATCTCAGCGGAAATGAATAAAATAGAGGAGAGGAAATAATGGTGGGGGAGACCGAGAGGTTCAGAGAGGGATGGTGGGGGCGTGGAGGCGTTGATGCCCCCACTCGATCTAAGTCATCTAACACGTAATCAAGTTTCACCTTTTGCTTCTTATTTGCTGATTCTGGTTAAAATACTAAGTAAAATACATGGGAGATGATCTAGGGTTTCGGATTCGTTGTTTTTTTTTTTTTTTTGGCAAAATCAGAGACCTGGTATTGCTGGCTTCTGCTTCACCACAACAAGCAGCCATATTCTATTCGGCTTCACCAGCCTTGAAATCTGGTACCGTGCGTCGGCACTGATGTCATATCACATACGGCCAATTGCTCTAGCTTTTATCATTCATCTAAGAAAATAATTCGATGTACTTTATGTCTTTATCAAGAGATGGGTGAATTTCGCCCCGGAAAAGAAGAGTTGATAAAAGTGGTCTCATACCATTATGATATGAAATATTGTAGGGTTTTTGTCCATTTACCTCATTTTTAGGGATTTTTTTCCTACTTATCCCATTACGTTTTTTTAATTCTCTCTTACCCAAAACACTCTAAGGAGGTATTCCCTAATACTCTATTAAGATTTTTTTTTTGTTTTTTATTTTTTTTAATACCATTTTACCCTCACATCTTTATTACTTAAAGAGAGGGAGAGAGAATGGAAGAGAGAGAAACCATAGGAGACTTCGCCGGAGCCGGTTGCCGGATTCCGGTCACCGGTTGCCGGAATCTGGTCACCGACCGCCGCCTACAGGAATTTTATGAAAACCTCTATTGCCCCCAATAGACGTCTATTGCCCCCCAATAGAGGACAATAAACCTCTATTGCCCCCCAATAGAACTTTCGGTCGCCGGAACTAATCTTCCTAAAATTAAACAAATAAAATTTTGATTAAAGAAAAAAACGAAGAGATTATATCAATTCAAAACGTCTATTGTCCTCCAATAGACGTCTATTAACCCCCAATAGACATTCAAATTGTTTTTTTTCTTTTCCTTCTGTCCCATTACTTTAAAAAAAAAAAAATTTCCTTCTGATTTGGGCACCCTAGCATCCTACATACCCAGCAGCCACCGCATATGATTTGCCGATCAAAGCCCGGCTGCCCAGCTTTCGTCCAAAGACGCCACGTCGACTCTCGACCCCGACACCGTCCGAGATTGCGACAAGACCGACGACCACGACTTTCTCAACTGCGCCTTCAGAGACCGCTCCGACCACGAGCTCTTCATTCGCGGCAATCGGTAATCCAATTTCTACTATTTTGATTTCGCCTCAGTAGAAAATGAAAATTCGAAGTGTTAGGTAATTCAATTTCCTCAATTTGTTTCAGGATAATATGGTCAACAGGTCCACGAGTATGCAAGAGATTCACCTTGCCTTCTCCAGTAATCAAGGTACTTCAATTTTGCTTGGATTTGATTTGATCGGAACTCGGACTTCGAACTCAACCCGGAAAAGGCCGAGAGAGGAAAAGGAGAAGGTGAGCTTGTCATAAATCGATGAAGAGAATCAGAGGCAAGTAGGCTCTGATCGTCGACGCCATTGACGACAAGCTGGTCGCCTTCGCCGCCAGGGGAGCCATGATGTTCAGTCACCGGCGAGCGGGAGAGAGAGAGAGAGAGAGAGAGAGAGAGAGAGAGAGAGAGAGAGAGAGAGAGAGAGAGAGAGAGAGAGAGAGAGAGAGAGAGAGAGAGAGAGAGAGAGAGAAAGTGTTGGTACGGTTGTAATTTCTTAATTATAGGGAGGGCAAAATTGTCATTTTAATTTACACTGGGTAAGTGGGATTAATAAACTGTTGTTTGGGTAAGTGGGATAATTTTGGTGCTTTAGGTCAAGGACCCAATATTGTAACATGGACAGAGGGTTTTAAATTAGAGTAAGTCGAATTTATAAATTAAATCGCGAAAAAGGAGGTCATTAAGTTGTATAGTGTAAAAAAAAATTCTAGTGCCGCATTAGGGTTTCATTTTCGGCAACCTCTGTGCGCATTTTCTCATGGGTGAGAGTCGTCGCGTATTTTGTCGCTTTTCTTGTACTCCTTGATGGCTTAGCAATCAATATTCCAATGGGGTGAGCCTCCATCCCTCGATCTTCTTTTTGGTTGGAGGGAGCTGATTTCCGACTCTTTAGCAAAGCTTCTTTCATAGCTCATGTGAGTCGTGCTCTTTTCTTCAATGGTGATTAGTGTTTCCATATGCAAACTCCCTCATGATTGTTTCCTTTCATGTTTGATCTCAAGGTGGATAAGGGCAGCATCCTCTCTCAAAGTCATTGGTTCTTCCACCAATTTATGGTCATTATCGGCATCATCATATGTTTTCATTCAACATGATACCGATGTAGATAACATCCGCTATATATAGCAGTTACTTTGTTGAGAGCTCCGAGTCGGGGCAACTAGCTTAGTAGAATGTTTTTAGCATGCACCACTACATCTTTATTAAAGGTTGTAATTTTCTTTTTAACAAAGACAAAAATTGACAAATTCTATAAAGAAATAAAAACAAATCACCATTCAAATTGGTTTATGCATTTTTTAGCTCAAGAAGATTTGATTCAAGTATTCATCGATCCATCAAATTGGTCTCCTAATTTTTTTATTAAGGGACGAATGCCCAGCAAGGATTGGTCTACTATTCAACCAAAAAAAATCTACGTCTATATACAAAAACATTTGAAAAAAATAAATTAAAAACAGTATAAACAGCTTTGATAAGAACGATCTCTCTCATCAAGTTGAAGAAGGAAGAAACCTCGTATATATGTAAAGTGGTTTTGAAAGTACAAGACGGCGAAAATGGCTCGGCCATCAAGCTGCTGAGCCGTTTAGAAAACCACTTTGGTCGACGGGTCCAGGCGATCAAACTGCGACTGCACCCAGGAAAAAGACTCGTGGCCAGTATCCTCGAGACTCGGGACACGTGTTGATGCTACAAAGGTATCTACCAAAATCATCTACAGGCCACAAGAAAATCTTCACCTGCGTATTCCAATCACTACGCGACACGTATAGATGCCCAAAACGTGGGTTATATTATATATTCGCTTCCGGAAGCATCAGAAGCGAAAGTTCTCTATGTACCTTTTTAAAAGAGGGGGTCGTCCCGTCCCACACACCTGTAAGGGACACGTGTCGAAATTTAGGTAATTCAATACAGTCATTTGTTCGTCATTATTCATTTAAATATTCCGAAGGGGGCCACTTGTAATCTGATATTACGCTTATCAATTATTTCGTACAGTTTCCCTCCAAAAATATAATTCAATTATTTTCTACATCTTCAACCTGTATTTTTTTTTTTTTTTTAGCAAATTATCAATACCTACAAATTTAGTCTAGATATTACCATTAGCAGGCCCTTTTTTGAGGAAATCCATGCGGCTCAGCGGATTACTCATATAGGTAGTAATTTGAGATCATTTTTGTCTCCATTATATATATATATATATATATATAAAACGATAAAACAAGTCCTCTCCCTCTAAGACATGTGCCTCACTCTACCCTATGGGTAGTTAAATTAGTCTAAATTTTTACAACTTTATGTTAAATCAGTTTATAAATTTAGGATAAATGATAAAAAAAAAATGTCATTTATATTTCCAATCTGCCCCTGAAGCCATATACTCGTTGAAAACAAAGCAAACTAGAAAATCTCAGAGTTTTTCGGATCGAAGAATCTCAGAGCTTCTATATCTCTGTCACGCTTCATTTTCTTTGCAAATTTGATCGGAGGTTTTCTATATCTCCGTTGATGGCGCAGCTGCAAGTTCTCGTTTCCTGTATTATGGATATCAGCGATTTTACATAACTCGATCAAAACATTTCTTGGCAAATTTGATCGGAGGTTTCATATAGTTTCGGCGACGACACAACTTCAAGTTCCGGTTTTGCGGACTGCAAATACCGAAGATTTTACATAGCTCGGTTTTTGTATTCTCGAAGGTGTCGGTTTTCCATTTTCAGAGCTGGCCTTCTTCCTTCGTCTTTGATCGTTTCTAAATTTGCAATTGATTATCTAGGTATTTTTTATTTTGTTTTCGGTTAATTCTAGTTGATTTGGTTGGTTTGAAGCTAGTTTCAATCATTTTTTAGGTTGAATCTGTCACGCCCCGAATTTCGAATAAAGAAATTTAAATCTGAAACATGATAACTTAACAAGCAGAAGAAAAACACTACAAAACAAACCGAGCTCATAAATGTCAATATCGACTTGTTCTTCAGAGTCACATATTATATTACAAAGAGTTTACAAATTAAACTGAACAACAATTCAATGAGTAAACACACCTACCACACTCACTACACAGCGGAAGACTAAAACCAAAATTACACTTCTACGTCCAAGCTATGATAGCAACTAAGCCTCAGCTTCGACGACAGTTACTCGTCACTCTGACCTGCACAATAACCCCTACACCATGGAATAGTGCACCGGGTTGAAACAACAAACCCGGTAAGCTTTTGTAAGCTCGTGTGAGTAAACCCAAATAACCACAAAACACCTTTCCGACTCAAGGACAACAAATCAACATGATGATTATTTCCAAAATCAAATCCTTTTCTTTTTAAGGAAAACACAAGTCACCACCGTGACAAATCAAATCATTTATAATCTCAACAATAAAACCAAGAAATCACTCTTTTTTCCTCTCGGCATGAATCATTTATCACCATAATGACATACTAAAACATTTCTCAACTCACTACGAGTCTCAACCACAACTGCACTAACAAATTAAACTAAGGGGGGTGTATTGTATATGGAATTAGTGGAACTTTTAAAGAAATCTATGGAATTTAAAAGTCTGGGTGTATTCAATATAGACTTTTAACAGTCCATGAAAGTCTTGAGGTATTCAATTAGGATTTTTAAAGACTTCATGAATTCCACCAAAATCTAGGGGTATTCAATTAGGACTTTTAAAAATGAATAAAAGTACAGAGGTATTCAAAATATCATTCATACTTATGGAATTAGAAAATCATGGATAATCATGGACTTTGTAGTGTTAACTATACATACCAAACTCCAATAATTTTCCAGCCTCCAGACCAAAGATTTCAAAAAGTCTATCAAAGTTTCCTCTTCAAAAAAAAAAAAAAAGGTCTATCAAAGTTCTTCTCTCTACGCACGAAGAAGTTTGTCCTTCATCATCTCTCTTTCTTTAATTTTTTGTCTTTTCTCTAATCTATTATGATATCAACCTTTTTTGATACCCAACATGTTCATTGTAGTTGTTGAATGTGATTTTTGTTTTTTTGTTTTTATTTTTATATTTTTATTTTTTTTTCAATTGTGATACTTCGAACCCTAATAGCAATAAAAATGATTTATGAAACCCTAAAACTCAAATATTGTGGTCTAACCCAAAGACCTTGAACCATACTAAATTTTATCTTATTAAGTAATTATTCTCATTAATTTGAATTTATATTATGGTTCAAAAAAAGGTTGAACAATTGAATATCAATTGATTGATTATAGATCAAGACATTGACCAATATTGCTACAATATATGTTAATCGGCGAAAACAAAATTGATGAGAATAATTAACTATAAACATCAAGTGATCTATATTGTATATTTATGTTGTTGGGAGATTAGGAATGAGAACAAACTCGCTAGACAGATTAACAATCATTTATTTGAGTCAATTTCTATTAGAAGATACTGGAGCATTGAAGAGACAACAAGTTATTATTTTGTTTTGTGTTTGGGCTGCATTTGTTTTATTTTTTTTTATTTTATATTCTGTACATCTTAGGAAATCTGTAGAAGTCATTCATAATAAAGTATATAGATTTTCATGAATCAATAAAAGTCTGTTGCTAAAATCAATGGTTTTAAGAAATCCATAACAGTCTATCAACTTTTTAAAGAGTCTGTGGACTTTTCAAAAAGTCTGTCATTTAAAAAAAGTCTGCACAAATTCAAATACAATACACCCCCCTAAATAAAAAAGTAACCATTGCATAGAAAATTAGTTCAGGAGATCACCAAAAAGCACACCATCCAAAATCATAGTAATCACTGCATATAGTTTAGTTCAGGAGACTACATTAAAATCAATAAATAGAAATCATAATAATCTCTGCATATAGTTTAGTTCATGAGACTACATTAAAATCAAAAGGGATGCATTTGGATGAGAAAATTATAAAATCCATAGGAATTTTTAAATGATGGAATCTTTAACTCCATCAATCTAAAATTTCATTAATTGTAATTTCTGTTGTGTAATAAATTAAGAAAGTTTAAAACAAATAAAAAATAAAATAGAAAAAAGCTTTGTTTACGAAATAGAAATTGAATACTGCAAATGAATTTGTAAATGACACATATTTTGGTGGAAATTGAAGTGGAGAATTCAAATAATGAATTCCTTCTTTTTTTCCACAAAGAACTTAAAATTTTCAATCTGATAATGCCAAACGAGGGAATTGGTTTTTAGGTATTACAGGGTTCTAAAAAACGGCCTAGGCGGCCGCTTAGGCGGCGCCTAGGCGCTGGGCGCTTGGTCACCGATCGGATTATAGGCTAGGTGATGGCTCTAATCGTTTGGCTCCTCGGCGGCCGTCTAGGCGGCCTCGGCGGTGTAGGCGGCTGGCCTAGGCGCTGCAATTTTTGAGGAGGGCGCGATGATGAGTCGGTGGTGGTGGTCCGAATGAAGCTGGATTGCCAGAATACTGGCTTCTTAATCAGATGTGGTGGTTTCCGCGATTAACCCGTTGAGAGAGAGAGAGAGAGAGTGCTCTGTGCGTGTGATGAGAGAGTATAGATAATTGAAACCAAAGAGCAATTTTGAAGAGAAATGTTGAAGATAAAGACTGGAGATGAAGTAGAATGATCGGTGATTGATGAAAATATTGAAGATAAAGGTTGAAGAAGACTCATAGTGATGCGTGCCCATCAGATCTCTCTCCCTCAACGTTTCGTCTACAATATCTATAATTCTATATTAACAATATTAATTGCTAAATGATAATAATAAGTATGGTTGTTATTATCTCAGAAACATATTTTTTCCAACTTTTAATTAATTGTAGGACATAATAATCGAAAATATTATTGTAGGACTTTAATAATAATTATTAATTATTAATTTTATGTGATAAAAATAGTTCAAATTTTAAAAAAATAAAAACCGCCTAGTCCCTAGTCCCCGGGTCACCGCCCGACTAGCGCCTAGCGTTTTTTAGAACCTTGAGGTATTATGAAATCCTCACTTTTAGTTAAATTCCATCATTTTTTCCCTCATCCAAACACACTAGAGGAATTTTTAAGAACAGTACATGAACTTAAGGCCACTCCGAATTAAGGTGGCCAACGTTTCTAAAACCCAACATAAGTACATGGACTTTTAAACCCAACCCACCTTTCATACATGCCGTCATTAACATCGTCAACTCTATATTTTTATTCATTTTTTAAAGGGTATTTTAGTATTCTCTCTCTCTCTCACCCACCCAGCTTCGAATCACTAACATCTGAAAGCAAAATCAGTAGTGGAAACTAGAAATTCATGCCAGAAAAAAAAATCTGAAATGCACACCAGAGCGCACACACAGATCTTGTGCTATAAACCCAGAACGTTCTCTTCTCCAAATCCCCAAATCCTATTCTCTCTATCTCTCTCTCTCATCCGAGAAGACCCACATTCTCCAAAACCCTAATTTTCACTCTCTTGGAACCCACATTCCTTTCTCTCTGCAACTCGATCATGGCCGATTCAACCAAACCCATCACAGTCGTCACCTCCCAACCTAGTCGGAGCACCTCTATCCCAAAAGAGCTTCAAAACCCTACAGTCCCTTTGGAAACAACCTCGTGAACTGCATCGGCATTTGCTACCTCTTCGACGGGACTGTTAAACTCTTCCACGGCGCTGTTAGGGGACTCAAGGTTGTCGGCGGCGCTGGCGAGCCTCGGAAGGTCAGAATGAGCAGGGCTTTGAGCTCCGAGGGCGAGGGGGGTTGGAGGTACTCGAACACTATAGGGGATGTTGATTCCACCGAGGATCAGAGGGTATACGGGCTCTAATCGGTGGTTGAAGTTGTAGTGTTCTTCAATCTTCCTTAGCTCTTGAGCATCCTTCTTCGTATATACCAGCAGTGTTCAAGACAATTTGCCCGAAGCCATCGCCACCACCAAACCCGAAGCCACCGCCACCACCAAACCCAAAGCCACCCCAATTCTTGATTTTTGTGTTGGGATGTACTCAGAGAAGATGACGAGGAGAGAGAACTGGGTGTAGAGAGAAGCCTTGGGTATCCATAGCAATTGCTGGTGTTACATATCAGTTTTTTTTTTTTCATCAAACTTGAAGAGACGAAATTGCCTTTGTAAATATGACAGGCGGCACCCTCCGTAACAGAGGAGATAATGACATGTATGGAAGGTGAGTCGGGTTTCAAAGTCCATGTACTTATGTTAGGTTTTAGAAACGTTGGCCACTTTAATTCGGAGTGGCCTTAAGTTTATGTACTGTTCTTAAAAATTTCCCAAATCAAAAAATAAAAATCATAGTAATCCCTGCATAGTTTAGTTCAAGAGATTACATTAAAATCACACAATTTAGATCATAGTAACTCCTGCATAAAGTTTAGTTCAAGAGATTACGTAAAAGTTAAACAATTCAAATGAAAAAGGAAAATAAATAAGAAAATCAATAACACGTTGTGACCATATTCTAATAGCGGTTGGGTCACCCCATAAAGGCACGTACGAATGGAAAATGTATTAAGTATGGGTTGATGTATTATCACTATGTTGTTGCTAAACGGAGTGAATCTCCACCGTACGAGTTATATGAAAAGGTTATGAATGCTTCTATTCCAACTGAATGGTTTGTAGTATTGATACCTTGTGTCATATATGCTAATAATTTACAAGAATTTCTTAACACCGAAATTCATGCACCTGTGAGTATGAGGTGCTACGTAGTTAGGTAAGACAAAGTTATTCAACTTGGAACATTGATAAATTTGGGTTTTAAGCATATGTTTTATTTGCTTGTATAGATGGGATTGTCGGAGACTCTATCAGTTGTTAGGTAGCTGACTCGAGATTGTAAAAGAAAACTTAACCCAAGGATGAGTCGACAAGTTTCAAGGTTTTGGAGGCATTGAATGAGATTTTTCTTCGATAAGTCTTTTGGGGATTATGAAGGAAATTCTTTCTGCTCATGGATTATATCGTCGATTCAATATCTGGTTTTTCCTTGATTCGCGGATCGATTATTCGTTATGCAATATTCAAGATTGCTTTAAACTTAAAGTTTTGACGATTTTCTTCCTCAGTTGATAAGAATTATCAGTGACAATTGGAAGTGAATCTATCTCCTGAGACGGTAAATGCAACAGGAATACTATGGAAATTGATCAGGTTATACTGACCGGCCAAATTTCACCTTAAGGATTATTTCCTTCTGCATGTTGATCTCTCAGTTTAAGTGGCCAGTTTATGGATCAATTTTGAAGCAAAGTTCTACATGTGTTGAGCAGAGTTGCACATCGTTCTGTGTACTATCATCCTCACTTTGTTATGTTTGGCGTACGACGTATCTTTTTGAGGATGTTGTATTTCAGACTAGTGTATGTGTTCCACCTTTACTTCGGCAGTATGAAATTTCGAGGACGAAATTTTATAAGGAAGGGAGACTGTTACGTACCAGATCTTAAGATATCGGTTTACTAGTCTTTCGGACGGTAAACGATATTTATTTTTACTTTGGACTCTATTTCGAACTTTTAGGGGGCCCTAAAAGATGACATTTTGTTCGGATCAAAATTTGAGAAAATTTTCTTCACGAAAGTCGTAGAGAACGTTAAACCGAACGTGTGCATTTGTGGTTCGTAAAAATCGGAATTTGTATGTGAAAGTTATAAGTGAAATACTAAAATTACTGTTTAGAGGTAAATTCTATAAATTTGAAAAGTCGCGTCCACTAGCATACTACTTTTTAAAAACGCAGAGCCTCTCTCTCTAAAAACTAGAGAGAGAAACCCGATCTGAAATTTCAAATCCCCTCCCCCCCCCCCCACTCTCTCACCCAGATCTTGATCCTTCCGGATCTAGATCGACGGTTGAAGAGCTGGGGGAGGCCACAATAGCAAAGACTTCGACTGGTTTTCCTTCCATCTACACTGTTCATCATCTTCCTCAAGCTTTTTCAGCTTTCTCTCACCCTTGTGGTGATTTTGTACCCTCTGTGGTGTATTACCTAGCTATGTCAGCACGGGAGGACCTTGTTCCTCATTTTTTTCTCTTTTTTTCTTATCACTGTCAGACGATCCCTCACATTTCCAGATCAAAAATCAACCAACCACACAATAGATTGCTTCTCTCCATCATTAACCTCCAAGAGGATTCTTATGGCTGCAATTACAAAGTACTAGTCACTTACCAAGGCGAGTATGGGTGCTCACGCATGGGTTTTTCACCCCCCATTCTCCATTGTTACTACTCTTGTTCTGGTTCTATGCTTTGGATCTCTGATCCTGTTCGGCAGCCATGGCTTCTTCTTCGTCTTGATGGTAGAGGAAATGATGTTGTTGTGAGGGATTTCATCCCTTTGGTTGTTGTTTATCTTTTGATTTGTGTATTGGGACTTGGATGGCATTGGTTCACCATTACCAAATTTCTGGTTGCTCTGTTTACGGTGTTACTTCGGCGAAGGTTCGTGGCTGGCGGCGGCGCGGTTTGGACGGCAGTAGCTAGGGTTTCAGTAGTGGGTTGAGTCTCTTATTGGGCCTATGTTTTAGTTATTATTGTTTTAAGGATTAATTTCCTAATACTGGCTCCTTTGGAGCCCAGGAGGGAATTAATTTTCCTTGTTAGTTTCCTGTCTGTTTGGGCCTGTCCAACAGACTGGTTGTGTGTTTCTATTTTCAGCCCATTGGGCTAGCTTTGGGGCAGCTTAATTGATCCCCTTTTCCAATTTTTTTTTTTTTTGAAAAGTCACGGTGGTAGGTCAGAACCTACCCAGGTAATTCTCTCTCCCTCATTCCCGCGTTTTCTCTCTCCCCGACCCCGTCGGCTTTAGCCGGTGGTTTCTCCTCCGTCCAGCGACGGATTTAGACGCCGCCAGTGGTTATGGAACTGCCTCGTCTTCCTCTTCCTCCCTATGGCAGTGATGCACGATGATAATGGCGGTAGACGGCGTAGCAAGCTTGATTTTCCGGCGAGCTCATTTTTGGTTTTTTGACCAATTCGTGATTTTTCGGCCATTTTAAGCGGCGCCACCATCTGGGCTTTGTTACCCCTTCCTCCACGTCCCTAATCCACCAACTTTCTTGCTTCAATTTAGCCGGAGGAAGGAGAATCGAAGTTTTGAGCAAATTTTGGAGATTTCGGATTTGAGGTAAATTCGGGTACTTAGACCTGAAATTGAGCTTTGTCACAGTTATGATGGTGGCCGGAATGGGAGTTGGAATCGGCGGCGCGTGGGGCCCACTCGCAACTTCTTGTGGCTGCGCATGAGGGCACGTGCGGCCGTTTCTGGAGGCTTATTTTGGTCTGTTGGGTAGTACATGTTGTTATGGTTGTATAAATATAAGTTTGGTTGAAATCGGAGGAGGCTTGGGTATTAATCAGAATTTTCGAAGTTTTGGAAGGTTTGGATTTTGATTTGGGAAGATCCGACCGTTGAATCGATCCTATTTTTCGATATATTGTTATAATTATTGAGTGGATATAACCTATGAAGTTTGGGCTCGTTCTGTATTGATTTCGAGCATCCAATGATTTATTGGTTTAGGGTTTTAAAATTATTAGCGTAAAGTTAGTTTCGATTCTTGATAAACAATTATTTATAATATCAAATTGTTCAGGACGACGTGTAGATTCAGCTTGAGGAGGAAATTGTTGGACATACGTCGTAACGTAAATCTGTGAGTGAACATTTATTTTAAATTAATTATGCATGCAGTATATTATTATTATTTTCCGATTGACATTTAATTTATGATTTGAATTATTGAGTTTTATGGTTTTAGGAGCTTTGATAGAGATTTATTTATGAATTACGATATTAGTATTGAAATTCCTTCCCGAGAGCTTTTAGTAGATTTTCGAGCTATTTATTTATGAGTTATTGAGTTAAGAAGTGAATTTCGGGAAGTGATTGATTAAGAAAATATTATGAGAATTACTGATTTCGAATATCGATTTATATGATGATATACGAGTACGAATGATTTATCAAATATTGAGCATGATTGAATTATCGAGATTTCTTGAGTTTTGAGCTCCGCACTTATCAGCTTTGAAGTTATATTGAGATTTCTTTCCGAAAGCATTTATTGATTTACCGAGTAATTTTTTTTTTGAATAGAAATTGATATCATTAGAATCAATAGCCCGACATTTAGCCAATGGCTAGAGTCTAGCTGCACTTACAAAAAGATAGCCGGCAAGAATATCCGAAACCCTAATCTAAGCAAAGCAAACTTATTACAAGTCACTGATAAGCTCGCTATAATTAGCGAACTTATAGACAAAGAAACTCCAAAGTCTTCTAGGGCAAAATCATATTCTAACCTTCCATTAGCCAATCACACAATTGTGGTACCAAAACAAAGTCACTTCCTAGCCAACAAATAGGAGCAACTCCTTATCCATAAGCCGCTTGAACGCCAATCTTGTTCCAGATAATTACCAACTCCTACAGAAGTTATGATCCGAAACGATTGGTCCTGGACCATAAGCCGACCTGAAAGCCCAAGAAAGTCCACACTCTCAGGCCAGGCCCTCCTTTCATCACTAAGTGACAAATGAGGGTGGCAAAACACCCTCCCTACTGGCCCATAACATAGAGCCCAGGCCCAAAGGCCCAAGCCCAAAACTGAGTAAGGTGAGCAGCAGCCCGACTCTGCTTCTGCCCTGTCATAGTCGTCGCCAAGTTCTCCGGCGGCTGGCCTCTCCAGCACTGCATCACCCTCTTTTGTGTCCGCTGCCTCGCTGCTACGCACAAGAATCCAAGCTGGCGATCAGACCTGGCCAGCCAAGATTAGCACAAGAGGATCCGATCCCTTACACTCAAAACCCGCTGAAATCCGATAAACCCCGACCTGTCTCTCCGCCGATCGACTGTGCTCTAGCAGCGTCAAGACCCGCCGATCAATCCCACCTCACAAATCTGCGTCGAGTTCGACTTTTCTCACCGATCTCTAAGCCTGGGAAGAAACCCAGAAGGGAAATCCTACAGCCTGCCCGAGAACAACGGATTGGGTTCTCCGCCGTCTGCTTGAACACGGTGGGACTTTGTGCCGCCGCCGTCTGCTCGAACCCTAGGGTTAGGGTCGCTTCATTTTTTTTTTAGAATCTTTGATTTGCCGAGTATTTGATTTATGGTTTCGAGGATTTATTGAGATATTGAGCGTTGAGTTATTGAGATATTCTTAAGTTCTGTTTTTGGTGAATTATTGATGATTTATTGAATTAATATCGGGTTTCTTTCTGAAAGCAATTATTTTAAAGAGATTGATTCCAGTTTATTATGGAGGTAAATAAGTCAACGCATGCATGCATTACCTGGTCAGCAGTACCCTCCAGGTAATAGTTTGGTCGGCAGTCCTCTCCAGACAATATTATGGTCGGCAGTTCCTTCCGATGCATCATCTGGTCGGCAGCCCCCTCCAGATGGCATGAGATAGTTAGTCGATAGTCCCTTCTAACTATCTATGGTTAGTCGGCAGTCCCCTCCGATGCGTCACTGGTCGGCAGTTCCCTCCAGGTGGCATGAGATGACTTGTCGGCAGTTCCCTCTAGTCATCGCCTATTTTAAGAGATGAGCTTTTTAAAGAGTTTTCGAAACGCTTTACCATACGTGTTTGAGATTTCAAGAGTTTTGAGATAAAACCTATAATATGATTTGAGTTATCAAGTTATTCCGGAGATTTTGAATGATTTTAAGGTATTTTTCTTATGAGCATTTTAGTGAGTTTCTGAGAAGGTTTTCGAGATGACTTGATTTAAAAGTAATTTATCAAATTATACTGCGTGCTGGATTTTAAGAGTTCAAAATTGGGAAAGCATTAAATCTTATATTTGTTTTCCTTTGAGATTAGTTATTTTTTCGTCCACTCACTCTAATGTTTTTAAATGCTTTTCCCCTGGGCCCTTCGGTTTCCAACGCCCAACTTGTAGGCTAGATTAGTTGAGGTCGGGCATACATGGAGTTGAGGCATAGCCGTCATTGCTTCCGCATTGTAGGACTTATCGATCCTTACCTTTCTATTTTATTTTCTTGTAGATCTTGTATATTAAATTGCTCTGATCACCTAGTAGCTAAATGTTCTTAAGTTGAGACTTGTGTTGTGGTGGAGTTGTTGAGAATTAGGGAGCAGGGTGGCTCCAGGAGAATAAGGATGGATTTTTAGAAGTGTAATTGTCTTTTTCAGGTTTTTGGGTAGTCCATTATTAGGAGAAGTTCCACCAAATTTTTGGTAGAATTTCTTCTAAGGTGGGCCCCGCAGGGCCACTTTGTATTTCATGGTGAAATCTGGGGCGGGTCCTGTCAACTTGGTATCAGAGTTTTAGGTTGTTAGATTCTGTAGACTCGTTCCTATTCTGTTACCTTGTATGCTTGATGTTACTCAGTACCTCTTGAGTGATGGCCCGACTGCAGCCGTTCCCCATCATATACTCTTCAGTGCTGACGTATTCATCAAGTGTGTAAGGTACATGTCGAGTTGGTTTTTCCTTCAAGTGCTATGCCTCATGTACGCCAATCTCATAGGGATTTCACTACGTATCGGATTGTTTACATGTTTTGCACCTTTCCTTGGTGATGGTAGAGTAAGATTACTCTACATGTTCGAATTGTGCTATGAAATGTGATTCGTGGAAATGTTGTGATTATTTATTCCTCAATGCCAACAAGTTTGTTGGGGCATGGTTTAAGGTGCGAGACTGAAGTTTGAAATTATCCTTGATTGTTAGAGGTGAGCAACCATAGTTTTGGGCTATCTCTGAATACTATAGTAGTTTTGAAATCATGATTGCTGGTGGAAATGGAATTGATAATAATGGTGGTTCTCACTTTGAACCAAGTTTCGGAAAAAGTGTTTTGTAATGTATAGGAAGACGAACAAAGAGTGGGCTTTTGAAGTTGATTTATGGCGGAAGTTTAAGTATTCGGAGGGATTATTAAAGTTTTACAATAAAGTTATGACCTTGGTCAATATTTTTAATTAGGAGAGTTGGAATCAACTCTTCGTATGTGATTTTGTGCAAGTGAGTGTCTTTGGTTATTCGTTTTCGGTTATGTGGTTGAAAGTAATTTTGAGATACGGTCACCATGGCATGATTACTAGCAAGATGACTTGAATATGAAGTATGAGTTTGGCATGAGATTGTTGGTCTACACAAGGACAGAACCAAGAAATTAAATTGAGTGGGCTAAATATTAGGTTGCCAAATTCGTGATAAGTAGTTTTGTCATAAATATTAATCGACTTTGAAGATCAATATTTCTCACCTCATGAGAGCATAAGCTCTGAAATCTTGGGGGATTGTGTTTCTCTATGTCTAGTGTTTTCCTGTAAAAGAATTTTTCATTTAGAATGGTAGAATTTATGGAATATTGATTGGAGTACTGGAGAGACAGAACATGAAAAATTACTGTGGATTGACTTTGAAAATTTATAGTTCCCTAACTAGCAGGAATATGGAACCTAAATTTTGCAAGAACTTAGACATACATGTCTCCATATGCTCGAGAAACAGTTTTTAAGTTTGTGCTCTTTAGCTTACACAATAGTCGATCAAGTACACCAATATCAGAATTCGCTTACAGCAGAATCTGTTTATTAGAAATGTGATTTTGCACACCTATAGTTTTCTACTCAGATTTATTTAGAGTGTGAAATTCTTTGTGAAGAAGAAGAAATGTGTCTAGTTTTTGGTCCATGTGGTTTCATCCTTTTTCATCTTCTAGATTTGGAAAAATAACGAATTGAGTGATTATAGGTCTGCAGCAGTTTGTGGAACAGTTGATCAAATATGATAAGCTACCATTTTTATTTAAGTGGAAATTGGGTAACCTACTTTATACAGATGGAATGCTCGTTGAGTGTATTTTCTAGTTTAAGTGGAACCAGTCCATTTGGACTTTCTTATCTCGAGTTGTGAGTATTTGACGAAGGAGTGGTCAATGCTGAAAATTTCTGATCTCATTATTTCTTATCTAGCTCGAGTTTCTTTCAAAGAAAATTTGGGGTGAACTGCATCACGACTCAGCCTCCCTCTAGTTCCATGCCTGGGCATATACTACAATTTATTGAAAGTCTAAACGGACAACTGGAGTGTGAATCGTAAGTCCCCTTATGGTTTAAATTGTGTGATAGGCTACTAGGCTTACTTCTTGGCAAGATGGGGTTTGAGAAATTTTGATGCAATAATTGTTCACGTAGTATGGTCATTGAGATTGTTATTGTAGCTAGAATTTTATTAAATAAATATTGTTTGGAGAGCGAATCTTCAGCTACTTTCTCCCCAGCTCAGTAAAAGACACTTGTCGCCGGGTAGTGTCGATTTTGAGTCAAGGAAGAAGAGTTGATTATATTTAAGTACTTTGTACTTTGTAGTTTGATGTTGATTGTTGGAATATTACAATCTGGAAACATGAAAAAGGAAGTGAAATGCTCTGATAGCAGCCCTTCTACGAGGATTTAAACTTGAGTAGGTGAGTGGTACCGAAGGGTTTGCCTCATGACAACCAAAGAAGTTGCATGATTGGGAACTTATCTGTATGATCGAGGCTATCCTATGATACATTTGGTCACAGCGAGATTTTTACGTGAACCGACATGTGATCAGAAATCTAGGCACAAATAGATGAAAGGACGGTAATGTTTTGTGGTAGCGAAGAAAACTACTTGCTTTGGACTCGTTGGTAAGTTGTGACCATCTTGTGGTATTCTAATAGTGGTTGGGTCACCCCATAAAGGCACTTACGAAAGGAAAATGTATTAAGTTCCATAGGAATTCTGGACAAGTATGTATTTCCCATTTGGCTCATCTTCCAAGTATACAAAAACCACACAGCGAAAATCATCTCCATACGCACAAGAGGGACACATGTCTGTAAACTTCTTTTTAGGGCTAATACAATCAGGGTCATTCACATAGTCATTATCACGATATTTGCATTTAGCCTTCACTATTTCTTTGACAACTCTTTCATCAATAATGCCTTACAAAAGAAGTTTATGATTACCAATAAACATGACAGAGACATAGAGGAAAAAAAATAATCAAGTGGTTTTTCATTAACATATTAAATTAAAGGTTAGCTCATGGTGAAATAAATCGGCCAAGTACACTATTGTAACACAAAGAGGATGGTCTTTATTTAAAGCTCCCATTATGTTGGTATAACCACTTACATAGTAAACTGTTTTTATCCATATCCTTTCCCCATTAGGATGTTGGAGAGGAAAGATCCCGCATTGGAAAAGTGACAAAAGAAAATATAACTTATAAGTGGGTGACTCTTATCCAATTGTACCAAGGCTTTTTGTGATTAAAACCCAACACCTAATGGATGATTAAGTTGAGACAATATCGGTACAATGGTAGGCCACAAGCCACGCTTGTCGCTGTTTAACATAGGATTAATTGGAACCTTCATATATAGAATGATCTTTTCACATGCTATCCCATAATCTCTTATAAATTTTTAAGCTTGTATAAATCATTCCTCCCCTTTTCGCATCCCTTGGAACGTGGTATAATTGCCATTGAGGAGACAAGTTTATAATCTTGTTGTAATTTCTAAGAACTGCCAATTCCATTGTTGTAGCACTAATAAAAGCCCAACAGCTCTGGAGAAAACAATTGGTATAACTTTGGTGAAGGGCCATTGGACCAACTTTGTTTATGGGTTTCTAGACATTTTACCTAAATCAAAATAAAGAAATTTATGAATACAAATTCTATACAGAAACAACCATCTATATAATGTTAATATACTCCGAACAAAATCATTTGTCAAAAAAAAAAAAAAAAGCAAGAATTATAACTAAGAAAAAGTGCAAACTAATCAAAACGTCTTCTTCTTTTGTTGGCGGAGACATGCATAACCTCTATCATACCAATAATAGGATATATTATCATTATGCAAACCAGTGCTGCTATCACATGCGAATTCATATACAAAAAAAATAAAGAATAACACTAAATGTACAAGCTTGTATAAACCATTCCTCCTCCTTTCGCATCCCAAGGAATGGGGTCTAATTGCCATTGAGGAGACAAGTTTATAATCTTGTTCTACTTTCTAAGAACTACAAATTCCACCGCTGTAGCACTAACAAAAGCCCAACAGCTCTGAAGAAACTATTGATCTTTGATAGCTGTGATTTTAGATTCCTTAATTTCCCCTTTAACACTAAAAGACCCTTGACAGAAGCCAGGTATAACTTTGGTGAAAAGCCATTGGACCAACTTTGTTACTGGGTTTCTAAACATTTTACCCAAATCAAATTGAAGAAATTTATGAATACCAATTTTAAACAGAAACAAACATCTATATAATGTTAATATATTTTGAACAAAATCATTTGCCAAAAAAAAAAAAAAGAGAAAGGAAAATAGCAAGAATTGTAACTAAGAAAAAGTGCAAACTAATCAAAATATCTTCTTGTTTTGTTGGCGGAGACATGCATAACCTCTATCATACCAATTATAGGATATATTATCATTATGCAAACCAGTGCTGCTATCACATGCGAATTCATATACAAAAAAATAAGAATAACACTAAATGTACATCAATAGATTTTGGAAGAGTGTCAAATATTTTGGGGAGAGTGTTCTATTGAAAACTGTAAACGTCCATAATATCTTCTAAATTTTAAGCTTGTATAAACCATTCCTCCCCCTTTCGCATCCCATGGAACGTAATCTCTTATAAATTTTAAGCTTGTATAAACCATTCCTCCTCCTTTCGCATCCTGAGGAACGTGGTATAATTGCCATTGAGGAGACAAATTTATAACATTGTTGTCCTTTCTAAGAACTGCCAATTCCACTGCTGTAGCACTAACAAAAGCCCAACAGCTCTGAAGAAACTATTGATCTTTGACTGTTGTGATTTTAGATTCCTTAATTTCCCCTTTAACACTAAAAGACCCTTGACAGAAGCCAGGTATAACTTTGGTGAAGGGCTATTGGACCAACTTTGTTACCGGGTTTCTAAACATTTTACCCAAATCAAATTGAAGAAATTTATGAATACCGATTTTAAACAGAAACAAACATCTATATAATGTTAATATATTTTGAACAAAATCATTTGCCCAAAAAAAGAGAGAAAGGAAAATAGCAAGAATTGTAACTAAGAAAAAGTGCAAACTAATCAAAACATCTTCTTGTTTTGTTGGCGGAGACATGCATAACCTCTATCATATCAATTATAGGATATATTATCATTATGCAAACTAGTGCTGCTATCACATTCGAATTCATATACCAAAAAAATAAGAATAACACTAAATGTACATCAATAGATTTTGGAAGAGTGTCAAATATTTTGGGGAGGGTGTTCTATTGAAAACTGTAAACGTTGCTACCATGGAATTAAACTACAAAGTCAGCAAAATCAAGCAAACGCACAAACACATATTATCATGTTCAAGCCTAAAGTTCATGGAGTGGTAATGTGGGTAAACCCAAAACATCATGCTCAAAGTTGAGGCTTTAGCTTAACAATCCACTAGCTAATTTCTCAGTTTGTAATCAATCGAATTTAATAAGAGAAAGATTAACACAAAAAAAATAAATAGAGGTTGAAGTACTTTACAGCAGCAAGCTAATAACTCAGTTATGCAATCCCCAAAAGAAGAAACGTCCCTTTTTTATTTTAGAAAGAGAAAACAAAGCCAAGAACAAAGAAATCCTAGGACATATGAGTTTTGAAGCGGAAATGAGAAAAAGATGAGGTATTTAAGTACCATGCAAAGAGAGATAGAGAGAGCAGTAGAGAGAAAAACAGAACCAACCATTCACCTCCCACCTCTCTCTTGATTTCAGAAAGAGAAAACAAAGCCAAGAACAAAGAAATCCCAGAACAGATGAGTTTTGAAGCGGAAATGAGAAAAAGATGAGGTCTTTGCCTCTTTGGACTTTGGAGTACTATGCAAAGTGAGAAAGAGAGAGTAGTAGAGAGAAAAACATAACCAACCACGATTCACCTTCCACCTGTTATAATGCTTGAAAGGCTAAATGAGCTACCACTCCGGGGCCGAGAGCAACTTGGGTATGACCCCTCCCCAAGGGATGTTTTTCACAAGCTGGAGTTTGAACCAGAGACCTCCTATTACCAGAAGAAGCCCTACAACGCCCGCCTACTTACAGCCTAACACTAAAAAAAAAAAAAAAAGTCTTGTATGAAACCTCTCTTTCTTTTTTCAATTTTCACACACACACACACACACACACACACACACACACTTACACTTGCAATATAATAAAAGAAAAAAGTAATATCATTTTAGTTGATAAGTGATATTCTTTTAGATAGAACTCAGGGGGTTTGGTCTAGCAGAAAGCTGACTAGGCCTGCAAGTTAGGCGAATATGAGCTGGATATTCAAGCTATACATACTTGTCCAGAATTCCTTGAAGCTTGAGTGAGTCTTGCTTGAATTCTCAAGAGAAATATAAAAAAAAAAAGATGAAGAATGGAGGGGAAGGAAGATGAGAGCAGCCCAAAGGCTACCCCCTTTGGTGTGCGGCGCTGTGAAAGAGCCCTAAGGTAATTGTGATCTCTATATATATGTAGGGTGCTGTATGTTTCGAACGGAAAGGGTAAAATGGGTGGCCATCATTGGTGGAGAAGAGAATGTGTGGATTTAATGGTTGAGATTGATTGGTGTCCTCTCGGTGTGTGGCTGCCAGTAAAAGAAGAAGATAAAATTGAAGCTCCCTCATGCCGCGTGTGTGAGAAAAGAGAAGAAATAATGGGCTGCTAGTGTGCAGCAAAGCATAATTAAGCAATGCTTAATTTTTTTATTTTATTTTTATCAGAGGAGGGAAAATCCATTAATACGGACAAACTAGCCCAGAGAGATACAAGCAATCCCACAAGGGGTACACATACAACAGAAAACATGGGTCCAGACATGGCCCAGTAAACTACCTAGAACAACAAGGGCCTAGCCCAGGTCGGTGGTAACCGAAAACCACACAGAACGCGTCTTCGCCATTAGGGAACACGCCGCCGTCGAAGAGGTTGATATAGATCCTTCACCGTCTTCCTTCCCCTGCTTAGTAGCATGAAGCTGCAAGCTTTCTATCCGGCACCCATGGTGGAATCTCAGCCGATCTCCCCACACACTTGTCCCTCGAAGGGATTGGGTCATTCTAGAGTCCATAGCACCGTACGGTTTCAGGGATTTTTTTTTTAGCGAAATAGAAGGTATGAGACTTGTTGCGGTTGGCCAAGGAAGGAGGAACAATTTCTGGATGTGGGTAAGGTAGGTTGAAGAAAAGTAAGAAAAAGGATGGGAGGAGGATTGAGGTGATGATTCCGGCAGTGATCTTCATGGATCAGACTAGATCTCTGTGGTTGGGTTGGGAAACAAGCCGCAAAATAAGAAAACGAGACACCGGGACTAGCTGCCCATACGGCGATGCTTAATTAATAAAGCAACACGTAGCAGATTTCATTCTTCTTCTTTTATTTTTTTTATTTTCTTTTCGATTTCTTCATTCTCTCTATTTATACACACACACACACACACGTACACACACATATATATAATAAATCTTCTCCGCGATCTCAATATATTTTCACACCCACCATCAAGGGAGTAGTCGGGTTTCACTTCACTCGCTGACATTGACCATAGTTGATTGGAGCCGCAATTTTGTCTTTTTCTCGTAAACTCCATTTTGCTATAATTTTCCATCATTTTCTCTCGATTTTAGTAATTCCGCTTATTTCCTACACAATAAATAAAAATAGATCAATTACATAATAATTGACTTGAAGATTAACTTATTTCTAGTGTTTTAGATACAATTACATGCATAGAAGTGCGTGTAATCAATATTCTTCTTCAGATTCTTCCCTTTGTTTTTTTTTTGGTGGCCTATTTCTTCTGTTTTGTAAATAATCCTGTAAAAAATTAAGAAAATGAGAAGATTATAAGTGATTTTGACAGTAACATTATCAGTGACATGGTCATTCACATGTTAATGATAGTGACATAGTGAGGTCACAAGCCATGTCAGTGACATAGCCAGTGACATGGCCAATGACTTGAGGTTAACAATTATCTGGCTAAGGATTTGGCCTTGCCAGTGACGTCACTTGGCCACCACCAACATCTCAATTCCTCACCAGGCTTGCACCAGAAACCCATTTGCTCAACCACGTCTCACCAACCACAACCATCGTAGCCTAGAACCAACCCTAAAGGTCGCCACCACCATCCTGACTAGCACAGGCCACTCATACCCATCTGTTGCCGGCCTCATAAGACATGACCATCACTCTAATCAATCTATGGAAAGAGTTTAAGAGGAAGAAGACAAGAAATGGAGATGGAGAAGGTACAAAAAAAAATTAAAAATAAAAGGTAAATAGGTCATTTTTATTAAAAATACCTAAAATGTAGGATATAATTCTACATTTAAGGCAAATCAGTCTTTTTGCCATCATTTAGTGTCTCATATGCGTCAAATGTGCTTAGGTTAACGGGTTTCGTGGCGGAAATTTGATGAAGGTACAACTTTGATAAGAAAAAATGAGTCTAAGTCTCTAGAGACTGTTGGTGAAAAAACCCCTAAAATTTCCTACCAAAAAATTACACCAAATCATAACTAATTGTCTGAAATACACCATGTCACACTATATGGTAGTAAAATTGTATACAACTAGCTCGAAATATTAGAAGAGAAAAGATCTTGCGGTTTGGTGAAACAATTACATGTTGAAATATCATATTATTATTTTTTCAATAAAGGGCTGGTGTAGCTGCCCTCAAGCCTTGATTGATGAAACTGTTGAATGCATGGGGGGACATTGAGCTTAAACCCCTGATTGCAATAAGCGTCTGGAGACTGTCCTGAAATGATAACAGAAGACTCTACCAAATAAAAGTATTCAACCAGGTACCAACTAGGAAAGAGTGTTCTACTGGCTACTCTATTTTCTTTGACATAGCGGTGACATAACAGAAAGATAACTCGATTACAACAGCATAATTACCAATTTCACAGATTTCCTACTATGTTGTAGTCGGAGAATAAATACGGCGACACTTAGCTTCACCCTGCCACTAGGCGGTAGCGACGATTTGACGAAGTAAGGAACTCGCCTCCTACCTAGTTGAGTGCAAACACATGCACATAGCCCGACTAGCCTTACAAAACTAATGTAATGATTTATTACTCGCAAAATGCACAACAAAACTAAATAATTGAGCCCAAACCTAACAACCAGCCCAAGTAACAAGCATACCACAACCCATATGCCAGGCCCAACCCAACTTTGGTACAGCCTCCACCGACATTCCACAGCCCCTGTGGCACCATCCCCTCCGTGCTCGGCTCTGTCGCACCACCACCTTGATGGCCCAAGATGGTAGCTCCACCGCCAGCACAACAAGCTGCTGGTCTCTACGCCGCCAGCGCTGCACGGCCTGCGTTCCCTTTGTCCAGACGTTGATCTTTTCGAGATCGGATCTCCAACCCAGAAGTAGACACCCTGAAAACCTTCTTAAGAGCAACTCCAACAGCTTCCCTATAATTTCTGTATTATAGGGAAGCAAAAGTCAAAGCTTTAGCCTCTTTTTCTTCTCCAACTCCAACAGATTCTCTATTTTACAACAATCTCTAAAATCTCCATATTTTTCCTTAAAATTTTAGAGTTTGCTGTAAATATAGGGAATTTGGTTTTCTCTTTCCTCACTTTCCCTGAAATAGAGATAGTTATAGGGAATCTGTTGGAGCAAAAGAGGCTTATTTTTCCCTAAAGTAGAGAAAAATCAAAATATGGGGAATCTGTTGGAGTTGCTCTAACTATGATACATCAAATTTTTCCAGTGTAGCTCATGAAATTTCTTAGAATAAGAAATAAAAAAAAGGGCACTGATTGATAAAGTAATTACATTAGATTGTAACTGAAATGCATTATATGGTATGATATAATTTTTTTTTTATTAAGTAAAAACGTCAATAATATAGCACAATATCGTCTGTGTTATTAGTACATCAAATGTATCGTGGAGGGAAAAAAATTGAGAGAAATTAAAACAAACTTTGAAGCATGTGGACTATCGATATTCGAACTATAAAAATCATCAGCTGCTTACGCTATTTTTCTAGCATTTGGATTTCAGAAATTTCTTATCGAAAGTTCCGAACACATCCATTTTCAAAATAATTTGAAGATGCATGTAATTATGAAATTCCGTCTTCTTTATTTTTACAATCTAATAAGCTCGAACGAACTCAAAACGAGTCGATTTCAATACAAATTCAGCTGGATCAAAGCAACTTAGAGCCCTACATGTGATTGGATAAAGGGCTACAGCATTCAATATGGGCCGACTTCATATTTGGGGCCTGTGGGAGTCATTTGCCTCGTAGCTGTAGTCTACACTCCACTCTGCTTCAGCGAGGAAAAGACAGAACAGATAAGCAAAACGGCGGCACATTTTAACCCAACCACCGCCTCATTCAGTTTCAAAGCCTCTGCTCTGTTACGAAACTAGGTTAAACATCGGCTTTCTTCAAGAAACACACCACCCAGGTCTGCAGTTTCTTCTTTTGGTTTTAATCATTCTGCTATATTTTATTTTAAGCATGGAGTTTTGAGTATTGGGTTCTGGTTTCTTATACACAAGTAGGTGAAAGTTATGGATTTGATAGTGCCCACAAAGAAAACCCCTGATGGGTTTTGCTCATTTCACAAACTTCATGGTGGTTTTGGAGGTAGGATTAGTAATAAGTTGAGTCCCACACCAAGTTCTTCAAGGGTCTTTGTGGGCTGCAAAGGGCGGGTTCTTGTTGTATCTGATAGCATTCGGTGTAGGGCACAGGATGGTTACCAGAAACATAGGCGAAAGCGAGTAGTGGCTGTGTCCAAGGTAGAAACGCTTAGTTCCAACGGTAGGTTGCAAAATGTTGAAAAGACCCAACATGGGAGTTTGAATGGCATGGATTCTTCAAATGGTTTTGAGGAATTTGAGAGTAACAATCAGCTCCGTAGACTGGTGAGAAATGGGGAATTGGAGGAGGGGTTTAGATTTCTTGAGAGCATGGTTTACCGTGGTGATATTCCGGATATCATTGCTTGTACGAGTTTAATCCGTGGGTTTTGTAAGATTGGAAAGACAAGGAAGGCGACGCGGATTATGAACATCCTAGAAGAGTCCGGTGCTGTCCCTGATGTCATAACTTACAATGTTTTGATTAGCGGCTATTGCAGGGCGGGGGAGATTGATAATGCCTTGAGGGTGTTGGACAGGATGAGTGTTTCTCCAGATGTTGTTACGTATAATACAATTCTGCGTTCGTTATGTGATGGTGGGAAATTGAAGCAAGCAATGGAAGTTCTTGATCGGCAATTGCAAAGGGAGTGTTATCCCGATGTGATTACATATACTATATTGATTGAAGCAACTTGCAAGGAAAGTGGGGTTGAGCAGGCGATGAAACTTTTGGATGAGATGAAGGACAAAGGATGTAAACCTGATGTAGTTACATATAATGTTCTTATCAATGGGATTTGCAAGGAAGGGAGGTTGGATGAAGCAATCAAATTCTTGAATGACATGCCAACCTCTGATTGCCAGCCAAATGTTATTACTCATAATATCATATTGCGTAGCATGTGTAGCACTGGGAGGTGGATGGATGCTGAAAGACTATTAGCTGAAATGGTTGGCAAAGGCTGTTCTCCTAGTGTTGTTACTTTCAATATTTTGATTAACTTCTTGTGCCGAAAGGGTTTGTTGGGTCGAGCAATTGACATTTTGGAGAAGATGCCTAAACATGGTTGTACTCCTAATTCCCTGAGTTATAACCCATTGCTTCATGGATTTTGCAAGGAGAAAAAGATGGACAGGGCAATTGAGTATTTGGATATAATGGTTTCTAGGGGCTGTTACCCTGACATTGTAACCTACAATACTTTGCTCACAGCTTTATGCAAAGATGGAAAGGTTGATGTTGCAGTTGAGATACTTAATCAATTAAGTAGCAAGGGTTGCTCTCCTGTTCTAATTACTTACAATACCGTGATTGATGGGCTCTCAAAGGTTGGGAAAACAGAACGTGCCATAGAATTATTGGATGAGATGCGTCAAAAGGGTCTAAAGCCTGATATAATAACTTACTCTTCACTTGTAGGAGGGCTTAGTAGAGAAGGAAAGGTTGATGAAGCAATTAAGTTTGTCCGTGATTTGGAAGGGTTGGGTATCAGGCCAAATGCTATCACTTTCAACTGCATCATGCTCGGGCTTTGCAAGGCAAGGCAAACTTCTCGTGCAATTGATTTCCTGGCTCATATGGTATCGAAAGGATGTAAACCTACTGAAGCAACATACACCATTCTCATTGAAGGCATAGCTTATGAAGGCCTAGCAAAAGAGGCTTTGGAGTTGCTCAATGAACTGTGCTATAGAGGGGTGGTGAAGAGAAGTTCAGCTGAACAGGTGGCAGTCAAGATGTAGTCTGGTGCAGGTGTTCTTTTGCTCTTTTATGGTAGGTCAGTGTTAATTTTGCCTTTGGATTTCATCAGCCTCGTTTTCAAAGACAATGATTTTCTAGAGTTCAAAATATGTGTTTCTATCTTACCCGTTTTCTTTGTCATGAGGAGCAAAATCCAAAATCAATTTTGTTAGATACACCATGTAACCTTGGCCTCACTTTGTTGGATGATTCTTTATAGTTCTGGTGAATACATGGTCGTCTCTGCTGTAGTGCCCATGATCTCAGATATATATACTTATTCAAGTTTTCTTCAGTATTTTAGCTTTAAATATATGGGGTACTTATTTCTAAATGTAAATTGATGTTATGCACGTCATTGCACAAATTATGTTTGTGTTTCAAGTCACGTAATGTGATGCATGTGACTCCTAGAGAGCAGGAGAGTACTTACTAGATTGATAGATACTCATTACAGCACCCATTTTCATCCCTTTATTGTTACTTTGATGACTTCTCTCTGTTTTTTATTTGATTTTGTACCACAAAACATAGTTAGAGCAAAATAAGAATTCAGCCAGCTCGTATATCATAAGCTATTCCATGTTGCTTAAATTGGTCATGCCAGTGGCTTTCTTAAATATGAGAAATATTTAGCTGATGCTTAGCTCTGTATGATAAACCCTTCTCTAGCTTTTACAGTTTAAAATTGGAATGCAAGACATGATTATTATCCATTTAGTGTCTCCATTCTTGTTCTCTTGTTCTGTTCCATGTGGTGCTTACTATGTATGAAATCTCGAATTGAGTTCGCAAGTCCATGTGCAACTCTGCTAATGTCAGCCAGTCCTTTACCAAATTCTCATGAACTTCTGATGTTTAAGCTTTGATACCACTATTTAGATACTAATTCAAATAAGATATCATCATTTTCCCTTGAATCAGGGTTGGCTAGTTACTACTGATTTATGTTAAGTTGGGTGTCATAGTCTTTTTGTGGGCGTTGATATTACCATGCGGATGATTTACCAGAGTACCTGATTTACCTACTATGTTGGCTGGATGATTCTTCATGTTTGTGATTATTTCAGATACAAAGTTAGAAGGCGTCTTTTGTTTTTAGGCCATTAAAGTTAGGTGTGCCTCATATTCAGTAATTATTTTCAGGTTTGAAAGTTACCGGTACCTCAACTAAACTGATTAGGTTATGTGGTCATTGGCATCAACCTGAATGGGGGTGGGTTTCCTATTTTCAGGCATAGCATATCTCTACTAGGGTGCAGAGCACCAGTGCCACATTCAAGCAAGTAATACTTGCTTGGAGTTGCAGGGCAGACCCCTTAGTTAGGTTGGCAACACTTGATGCTCTACTTGGGTTGGCAACACAGCATCAAGTGTTGCCTGTTCGCATCTGCAAATGTAAAAAGCAGGGTAAGATAATTAGGATTAAGTCTTAAAAGGTTGTCTTGAAATCTTTTTGCCTACCCAACAGGATTATCAGCTAGTGTGAGTTGTGAGGGTTTATGAATTTTTCTCTCACACATCTCGAAACAAAATCCACACCAAGCATGAGGTAAGAGGACCACAGGATAGGAAGCCAAGTAGTTTATCCACGCAAGTAATTTCAATGGCACTAATAATATGCCATTTGGATGCCAAAACTCTTCCATCATGAGTCCCATCAGATAATATGTACACTCCACATCAACTTCTTCTTAAACTCCAAATCCCACCCCAACTTTTAAAAATCATGTTCTTCACAACAATTTATCTTACATACATTGGCTAGAATAGTGTCAACAAACATTTAGTCTAGTATTAAGACATTTCTCTTCAGTTAATTGCATGTTTACTAACTTGGAATCGGAATGGGAATGGATGGAATGATTCCAGAATAAGAGAATTCCGTCGTTTACTTACATGTAAGGGAATCGGAATGAATGTGGGTTCCGCATCCTTATTAGGAATCAATTCCTGAATACTCAGGAATTCGATAACCTAGGGGGGAGATGGGTTTAGGAATCAACCACCCGGAATCAATTTTTTATACCAAAAATACCCTAACATAATTTCAATAACATCAATTTTTTCCCTTTTCATTTTCTAGGGGTATTTTAGTAATCGAAGTAGTTTAATTCTCATTCCTAAATGTAAGTAAACAACATCAATCGTAATCAGTTTTATTCTTATTCCGATTCCACATGGTAAGTAAACAGCGTAATGGAATTAAATTATTCTCATACCGATTCCTCTCTTCTCCCATTCCAGCTGTCTCCGATTCATGATTTATTCCGATTCCAAGTTAGTAAACGTGCCATAAGTGTACATAATGAGTCGTTGTTCCAAAGTTTGGAATTCCTTTCATGTTTAAAAAAGAAAAATTAAAACAAATAAAAAACGAAAAGCAATATATGACAACTGGGTTAATTTTCTTCTCCATTTTGACTAGGGATGGCAATGGAGCGGGTTGGGGATGGGGATCACAATACCATCCCCATCCCCGGGGTCATTCTTCACCCCCATCCCCGCCCCAATCCCCAATAAAAATATATTGGGGATTCCCCGTCCCCATCCCCACTGGGGACTAGGCCTCCAAACCCGCCCCAAATCCCCGATAAGAATTTAATAAATAAAATAACTTTTTTCTCATATTGCATTTTTAAAAATCAAAATCTACAACAAATAAAATTAAAACATGATTAAATTCATAAATCAAGTGAGTGCAAAAGTCAAAACACCATTAAAGTAAAATTGTAGCCATTAAAGTAAAGTAGTAAATGTATATATTTGTGATTTATATTATAAAAAATAAATTAATATATTTATATAAATTAAATATATGTATATATTATTGGGGCGGGTTTGGGGATGGGGATCACAATACCATCCCCGCCCCATCCCCAATTTTAGATAGTGGGGATTGGCGATCCCCATCCCCATTCCCCATTTGTCCCCGAATTCTCCACCCATTAGGGGCGGGTATCCAATGGAGCTCCGCCCCGCTGGGGATTTTTGCCATCCCTAATTTTGACAAAAAAGGAAGAATTCTTGGAAGTAATTTCAAATAACAATCAAAATTTCAAACAATCAATTACAAATACAATAGTACTTAATGTCCAGATATTTAACCCAATCAGTCGATCAGTCAACAATTCAGCATAATCTCGATCAGTTAATTATAATAAAATGAGTATCAATCAATCAAATATTGAAAAATTTCCTTATTTGTTCCTTCAAGCATGACTTGGTGGTCCATATGATACTCATCAGTCAATCAGTCATCACGCCAAGATAGATTCATTAGCCAAAACCATAAGTTGTTCTTTCATTCCCTCCCATCACAATTTTTAGTGCTTGATTCGATCTTTCTTACCATCTTCTCTAGCTGCCACACACAAGATTATCCTTAAGAAAACAAAAGGAAGAGAGAAACAGAGAGACCCTACTACAGCTTTTGGGAGTACTTGATACTTCATCACTAAAAAGAAGCCAGAAGCAGCTTGTGCTGGAAAAAGCTCTAGTCATGGACCAAGTTCCATCCCCTAAAAACACAAACCAAGGAATACTTTCTTGCTGGGGACGTCTAAAGTTCAAGCTTCCATGGACAAGCAGATTAAGACGATACACCACCACAAGGCAGAGAAGTATCGGAAACCCGGGCGGCGGGTTTAGGTATGATCCTCTGAGCTATGCACAAAACTTCGACGATGGTTGGGACGAAACTGATGAAGACTCTTCTAAACGCGGGTTTTCAGCTAGATATGCTGCCCCTTCTTTTAAATCATCTGGAGACAAGTAAGTAACAAAGATTAGACTACGCATATGTGAGAGGCTGCAGGTTAATTGACAGATTCATTATTAATTTGCATGGGAATTTCTTTTACTTGGGAAATGGAGATAGATTAACCTGTTCTATGTTTTGGTACCATAAGTATGTATATACTGTGTGATGAATCATAATGATTCTTTGAAGTGAGGATTCCTGCTTGTTATGTATCATATTCATAACAAGTGATTAGGCCAATTTCAGTTTTTGGAGTTAGAACTATTACTGGCAATTTATCAACAGGCTTTTTAATTGCTCTTGGACACTACTTTGTGGTATGGTATGAATCAAACCAATTCAATTTGGTAATAGCTAGATTTTTAGTTGTGGGGCTCCTCTCCCACAGTCCCACCCATCATATATACCAGGATAGTCGAATTGGCTCAACTGGCAGAACTTTGTTTTCCTTCCGGGTGAATAGTAGCCTACCTTGATACTAATGCCCAGTTAAGCTGATGCCAGTCAAGACTCGGAAGACAACTTGACAAAAAAAAAAAAAAAAAAAGACTCAGAAGACATACCTAGCATTAGCTCTCTCTTTCATTACTCTTAAATTTTGTTATTTCAACCCTATAAAATATGATAAATACTGTGTTCTTTTATATGCTGAAAGAGATCTCAACTATATATATATTATATATATATAATTACACGGTCTTTCCATTAAGGGATCTTTTTTTTTTGTCTTTTATAGAGATAGGACATTAGACTAACTTTTCGATCACATTTCGTTATCTCAACCGTTCAGTTTTTAGGTCATAATGTGTAGATCATTTCTGCAAATTTTCAGCCAAATCGGTGATCGTTAAGGTATCAAACTAAATTAAATCAATGGACGAACCAAATCTGTCAAACTTGAACCGTTCATACTTATAATCTTAAGTCGCCGTTTTGAATATCTTAATGATAATCAATTTGGCTGAAAATTTACAGAAGTGATCTACACATTAGGACCTAAAAACTGAATGGTTAAGATGCTAAAATATGATCGATAAGTTAGTCTAATGCCCTATCCCTATAAAAGACAAAAAAATAGATCCCTCACTAGAAGGGCCCTATATATATATATGATCAAGTCACTAAACCAATTATATATTCAATACTAGTTTTCCTTTGCATTATAGATTCAATTATGTTATTTTCATACCTTCTTGAGTTCCTCTAGTGAGGTCAAATCAATCACCATAGGTGTCACCGGTGAGTGATGACCAAAGGATGTAACGTTTGTGGCGTGGAGCTTCAAGATGCGCATTTTTTTTTTTTTTACTACAAGGAATGTTGGAAGTTGAACTGTTAGAGCAAGCTCAACGGTGGTGTATGTTTTGATCGCTGTCCAACAGGGTTGGGTGACCATCTCAGCAAAAATGACACTATTCCACCTTCTACCGGCAAAACAGAAGCTGGTATCCTCTTGAGTCTTGACCCAGGTCATGGGCTGGGTCAGTATATTCACCCGGGAGACTGGCTGCTACGCTGGCCCCGAAGCAAATTGTGGGTGACGTCAGCCGTCAGCGTTTCTGTGAGGGAATTGCGGCTCCAAAAATTTATCATCTAGTGGTGACGCGCGTTGCCAGGACGCTGCTCCAGCTTGTGTCGCATAGTGATGGAGACTTGGAGAGAGAGCAGCTTGTCGCCACCAATACATGCAGAGGAAATAGAAGATAAATTTTCTTCACTTCGTGTAAACTTCGCGTGCATAGGATATAAATTAAATAGAAAATAAATTTCCTTTTTGAAGAGAAAAAAAAAAGAAGTTAATTTAATCTAAGTTCAAAACTCACGCTCCGTATTGGATGCAGTCCGGTTCGGTTGAGTTTTTTTTGTTAATTACAGTCCTATAACTCAGCTACCACATTGAATTTATTTCATTTTCTATCATGCTGACTCAATACTTAAATTATTCATTTATAACAATATCCTTATTTAATATATTTTGCACAAAAAATAGTAAAAATCAATACATCAATTGTAATCCTAAATTATTGCAATCTTGTTAATGTAAAATTAGTAAATTCTATATGTTGACTTTAATTTATATTATTAGTTTTTTGATTGAATTCAAAAAAAGGAATCTGCTTTTGCCCATTCTTCGAGCTATAGTCCTCTGACACTACCGGTGGGAGCTGCGTTTTGGAAGAAATTGTGGCAGGCTTCGATTCCAAACAAGGCTAAGATCCACATCTGGAGGGTCTGTCTGGATACATTACCTTCTCTAGGGAGTCTGGCTTCAAAAAGAGTAGTTTTGGACTCGGAGCTTTGTGTGCTGTGTGAGACTCACAGGGAGACGACAATCCACCTGTGCAGGGACTGTCCCTTTATGAAGGAATTAGTGCAATCCAGGGCCATTCTGAAGCAGGTGTGTTATAACCCACAGGTGGTACAGAGCGATTTACTTGCTTGGATGAGTTTCAGTGCTACAGAATTGTCCTTGAGTAATTTTGGGGAGCTTATGTTTCTTTTATGGGGAGTTTGGAAGGAGCGCAATGAGAGAGTGTGGAACCAAAAAAACACTGCTGCTTGTGAAGTTAGCCTCCTTCTTGCATCACGTACGACTTCAGGAGTTCAGGTTTCATAATATGAAACAGACTCATTCCCATCCTAGCAGAGCTCGAGTAGTTCGATGGTGTGCACCTGCAGCTGGTTTTTTGAAGATCAATGTAGATGGATCGTTTAACCACATTACCAGGAAGGGGGGCCTTGGTTTTGTGGTTCGTAATGAATTGGGTCATATGTTGGCTGGGGGGGCATGTCCTCTTAGTGGTCTTATATCACCGGAACATGCAGAAATACTTGCTTGCAAGAGAGCTGTGGAGTTTGCAGCCGATCATGCTCTAATACCGGCTGTTTTGGAGACTGATGCGTCGGAAGTGAAGCGGCAACTCACACAACACATTTCTTCAAATACATCGGTGTTGGGAAGAATCTATGATGATGTGGGCAACTTTTTGGAAACGTTGATGGGTATCAGTGTGTCCTATGTTGGCAGGAAAGGCAATCTAGTTGCGCATACGTTAGCAGCACATGCCTGCACTCTTAGGCAGGATTCTTTCTATTTTTCTACTCCCGCTTTTCTTCAATCTGCTATAGCAGCAGAGTTTTGTAATGTTTGATCTTTTCTCATTTCAATAAAGGGCTGTCATATTTGATTCAAAAAGACATTATTCTTTCTTGATATTCCTTATTACGTATTGCATCTTCGAATCATCTCTTTTTTTTCTCTCTTTCTTCCATGCATATCTTCTTTCCAATGGTTCAAAAAAAAAAATCTTCTTTCCAACACATACTTCTTATTTATTTGTTTATTTATTTTTCTCTCATATCCGTATTTTTTGTGTGGTTCTCCCTTTTTAGTTCGTTTTTAGGTCTTACCTAACATTTTATTAGAGATTTTTATTTCACATTTACATGCCTTATTTATCGGTAAGATTTCACAAGTTTAAAAAACTTCAAGTTTCTCTATATCTCTATATATAAGGTCTTCTCATTATCTCCCATTTCTCTTTCATACTTTTTATCTTTTAATTAGGTATATTTTCTATATGTACATAGTTGTACATGTGAGAGTAGTCAAATATTTCCGACATGCAGTTATGACGAATATCCAGTCATGAATACGGTTATAAATGCGGTCTTCATTGCGGCTATAAGTACGACGATAATTGCAGCGATAAGTAGGGCGTTTATTGCGGCTTTAAGGGCAGTGGCGGTTACGTAATCATTACAGCAATAATCATCGACATAAGTATGTAAGTAAATGCAGCCATAAAACCCGGAATAATGTCGGCTTGCTCTCTAAGTAAATCGTCGCCTATATAAGGAACGCCCAACGTCAAGGTAAACCATCGAATTCCAATTCTCTCTACTCCACTACTAAGAAACGTACTGACTTAGGCATCGGAGATTTTTTTGCACGTACCCCCTCTTCTCCTCGATCCAACGGTCAAACTCTAGGTCAACGCTCCAAGGAAGCTTCTCGATCTTCCTGGTCAGCTCCCGCTCCAGTCCGCATTCATTGGTGAGTCAAACTCCTCTACGGAATTTTTCTTCACCAACAAGTGGGAATTTTTCTTCACCAACAAGTGGAGCCGTCTGTGGGAAACACTTATCCCTAAAAAGTGATGGCGGGAGCTGCACCTCAAGGAATCCCATTTCTGTCGCTGAGGACTGGCAGTGACGAAATCCAATCCCCACACAGACTTGCCCCGAACCTAATCTAAGATCCAAACTTGCCTCTGAATGACGAGTTGCAAAGTTTGAGGATGAGGCGAGGCCAGCGACGGCGCTTGCCAAACCAAGAGAGTAATAAGCGCGGGCGCTGCGGCGCCACCGATAAAGGCTTAAACAGACCTCACGCAGAGGGGGCAAGCGGCACACTTATTGGATGAATAACTGGAGGAACCAGTACAGACCAATCCTCGAGGGCTCTAAGGAAGCACGTGTTGAGGAAAGTGATTAATGAGTGTAATCAAGCCGATCCTCAAGGAATCGAAGCTGAAATCGAAGGAGACGCCGGTAAGTCTCCATTAAAAGAAATAAATGGACACCAACCCAGGTAACGCCGATCAGCATTTAGCAGTTAATCCTATGATTTTCGTTTACAATTGATCTTGAAATGCAATGGAAGCCGGTGGCGTGAATGACTAAAGTTTTGTTCGCTTAACTTGTGAGACCTCCTTGACCTCACCTTCGCTGCAGGCGGGGGTGGGATGATGGACCACACCCTCGCTGCAGGCGGGGGTGGGATGATGGACCACACCCTCGTTGCAGGCGGGGGTGGGATGATGGACCACACCCTCCCTAGCGGTGGGGTGGGATGGCGTGCCTCACCCTCGCTGTAGGCAAGGGTGGGATGATGGACCACACCCTCGCTACATGCGGGGGTGAGATGGTGTGCCTCACCCCTCGCCGCTGGCGGGGGTGGGATGATGGACCACACCCTCGCTGTAGGTGGGGGTGGGATGGCGTGCCTCACCCCTGGCCGCGGGCGGGGGTGGGATGATGGACCACACCCTCGCCGGCGGCGATGGTGGGATGGCGTGATGGATTTTATCCTTGCAGGACGTGGAGGTTATGCAATTGGTACTGAATCCGACCCTCACGGGGAATGGGGGCAGTCCTGTCCTTGGAAGATGATAAGGAGCAGTTCCATCCTCGGAAGATGATAAGGGGCAGCGCGTGGAGGGCAAACCCTCCTATACGGTTTGGTTTCAAACCCTCCACAAACAGTCCTGAACTATCGGTCACTAGTAACTTTTGTACCTTATTTTAAAAAAATATTAGATTGGTACCTAGACTTTTAATCCTGGCCCAATATTAGTACTTGAAAACAGTAAAATAGTTAACCGCGTTAACTTTTGAGGGGTAGAATCGTCCTTTCACTGTTCATCTTCTCCAAAGCTCTCTTCGATCTCTCTGCAATCTCAGATTTTTCATCTTCTTCATATCTCAGTTACCTCGATTAATATGCGACGCCACGAATCGCATACTCAAATCCAAAGCGAGCAAGAACATATAGAGAGGAAGAGATATCAGAACCCAATACCAAAAGGGGTCTAAATCTCTCTCTAAATTTGTGAAGATGAGTTCATTTAATTTAGACCCACTTTGGTTCCAAAAACAATCAATGATTTCCTCAAGGAGGTTTCTTTGATTGGAAATGTCACCGAGAGGATTTCAATGCTTGTCGATTTCGTCAAGCGATTGGAGGAGGAGATGAGGAAAATCGGCACCTTCAATCGCGAGCTTCCTCTTTGCATGTTCCTTTTGAATGATGGGTGGTTTTCGTTTTTACGTTCCACCCATTCTTTCTAAACACAGAAAAGTATGGGTTTTGGATGAAGTTATGCTTGAATCTTGTGGTCTTGAATGTGAATAGATTTCTGTGGAGCATATATATATATTTCATGAATTCATGTTAAGGATGGAACTTGTGAGGTGGGTTGTTGGTAAAACCACTGGTAAGGGTGGAGAATGTATTTGGAAAGAATAATGGTGAGTTTTCATGGGAAAAACCTAAGTAGAAAGAGAAGCAAGAACAAGCACATGGACTATGATTGGAGGTATGGTGTTACTGAAGGAGTGGTGGACATGATTCATGAGAGATGGAAGACATTGGAAACGACTCTAATAAGGAGTGTTTCATAGTCTTCTGGGCTTTTGCTTCTTACAGCTTGAAGCCTATTTCATGGGTTTTAGAATTAGTGGGAAAACAGAAAGAACTCAACTTTTTGGGTTATCAGAGTGAGAACCCAGATACTAGGGAAGGAGGGGGAAAACCCAGAAGGCGAAAATAGCTGTATGAAGGGATAGTGAAACAATGGAAGATGAGAATTCCAAGAAAACCAAGGTTCTTTAATGGGGAAATTACTGGTCCCCCCCTGTACTTTTGATGC